>NC_052475.1:1236132-1444549 GCF_009730915.1 Dioscorea cayenensis subsp. rotundata
ATCCGAAACTGTGAATATTCCGGCATATACTGCTCATACGAATCGAACGGGTTGAAGAAATCCCAAGCCGAGCCCGCTGGGGGAGGAGGTGGGGGAGGAGAGGAATCACGGCGAGCAGCATCCGTCCCCGGCGGATCCGGCGATCCAATAGGATCACCATAAGGCGGGTAGCTATACCCATAACCACCGTATCCCGCATAGGAATACGCGTAGGGGTTCTCTTCATATACCATGGTAGGGATCGCAGATGATCTCATGTAGTTATAGTACGGGCTCGGCATAGCCGAAGGAGCCGCCCGTGATGGAGACGGTGAAGGCGACGGCGATCGAGTTCGAACATCATCACGTTCACCTTCGACGTTGTGTTCCGATGGAGGATCGGAAGATAAATGGATATGAGAGCCATCAAAGGAGAGGGAATGCGAGAGTGGAGTGGCAGACGAAGACGAAGACGCAGCACCATTGGAGGACGATCTAGACGGCTTCGGTTTACCTTCAGAGGAGGGAAGAGTGAGGTGAGGGGAAGAAGGAGAGGAAGAGATAGGGATAAGCTCGTCACGGGCGAAGCGGTGGAGGGCATCGCCGACAGCAGCGAGGGCGTGGAAATAGGCGGCGTGGGCGGAGGCAAGAGCGTAGCGGCCATCGACGGCAGCGCGGATCAGGTCCCGGCGCTCCCGGCAAAGGGCCAGCACCGGCGAGTCCTCCTCCTTGGACCCCGCGCAGCCCATCACTGGGTAACTAGAAAGGCGCGAAGCTCGTCGGAGGCCGGCATTAGATCAGCGACCTCGCCGGCGTTCATGGAGAAGCGTTAGCGTTTCCCAAGAAAGAGGGGTTTGGGTTATAAATAGCGTTTCACGCGATCGAAGGGGAAACGAAACGGAAAAAAGGGCATGAAAAGAAAGGGCGAGTTTGAAGCGGCGATTTTTTCGTGAGCGAGAAATTGGAGCTTTGAAGGCGATCCACGCGCCGATGTTCTTCTCTGAAAATTTTTACGTGTTTTGACGTGTTTGACCCTGTACTTCAAACTAAATTGCTAGAATGCCACTGTTGGTACCGAAAGGCGGTGGCTCGGCTCGGCTCGGCTTGGCTTAATTTTGATTAACTTTTGTGATAAAGAAGTGATGGTGTTGATAGCAAACAACTTAATAACTAACAATATAAATAAATATTTATTTATTTTTAATTATGTAAATTTTATAATTAGTTTTTTTTTTTACAAAATGCAATAAGCATGTAGATGTGCACACATGAGACAATAAGACCCACCCATGTACCTTCATCGGGATGAATATGGATTAGATATCAAGTCCAAACCCCTAATCTATGACTTTTTTCATCAGAATGTCGAGCCCGTTTTGAGCATAGTCAATAAGCCACCAGTATTGCCTAACCAAAAATATGAGTTCACAATCAGTATAAATGTATTTATTTTAGTTTATTTTTTAAAAAAAATATTAATTGAGGTATTATATAATTATTAAAAATGAATTTATTTATAATAAATTTTGGAGAAAATAATACAAAAAAAGGTAGCAAGAAATTTCTTCTAATTCTAAGAATATGGAAAATTAAAAAAAAAAAACTCTTAAATATAAGATTTTGAGGAAAAAAAATTCAAGAGAGTGATTAAGGTTGTTGGTTGTGTCCCACCCATCTAACATTGACCTACTTGGCAAGTGTAAGTGATGTGTGTTTTGAAGGCATAACCAAAACATACTAATTAGAGTGATAGGTTTAATATTAGGTTGCAAGTTAAAATTAGTTGAGACATCTAAGCATATTATAAAATCACAATATATGTCACTTATCTAACACATACCTAATAACAAAGAATTTTGTTAGCTTTTGGGAATTATTTATTTTATATATTTAATGTTTTTTAGTCAAAATGATTTAGTTTATAAGTTAAATACTTCTTCAATAGATTATGGGTGGACATTAGCATTAGACTTTTATAAAAAATCAACAATAATGGATGATTGAATTTTCTTTTCTAAAGAAAAAAAATATTTTTCTCACGGTTACTAATATTTTGTAATGTTAAAATATTAAGCTACCAATGAAATCTAAAATTTTAATTATATTTGATAAAATATTAAATATATATGTGTGTGAACCCCATGTGTTCTCAATTAAAAAAAAAAAAAAATCAAAAACAACACCAACTCATTCTTTTTTTATACTCTTTCTTTTCAGCGGACATACGCAGGAAAATGTTTAGCCGCTAACGACTATTTAATCTATTGGCATCGGGTCTCTTACGTAGGGTGTTTGCCTCGAGTGTCGGATGTGGCTCCCCGAGTTTGATCCACATCTCGCGCAAGGTGAGGGCACGGTTCGGTAGTTAGCGTGGCTTCCCAACGTGTTCATCCCTTGGTTTCGACGCTTGTCGCATTTCTAAAAAAAAAAAAAATGTTTAGCCTATTTATATATAATATTAAATAATAAACACACATGATTTCAGTAAACACTACTATATTTGGTGAGCTTAAACTTAATTTTATTTATTTATTTGTGTTTTTCTTATGTTGTGATTTTTTCCTTTTTAATTTGCTAATTTTTACTAAATATTTGTGATATATCTAGTCTGTAAAATATAAATAATATTAATATAAAAGCTTCACCCATCATCCAATCCTATATCACAAACTTTCACAATGAAGCAAGCTTAATTTCAAAATAGAGAAAAAGAAACTTCAAGCACACAGTAAACATTAAATCCGTTCATATCCGTTAAAATTTAACTTTATTATTATTATTATTATTAAAAATTATTTTTTGAGAGTTTCATTACGTATATAAACTTTTTTCTATTCTTTGAGTTTTTTTTATACATAAAACTTGAACTCAAAATTATTTATTTAAAAAATTAAACTTTTATCCTGTGGATCAATTTATTAACAAATAATAGTAATATTTATAGATAAAATTTTTATTTTTCATTCAAAAATGTTTGGTATGAACTCTAATTAGATTATTATTAATCCTTTAACTCGATTACTCCTTCACCCTACATAAAGTGATGTTCAAACTCACATTTTGAATAAAAATATAAACATTTTATACAAAATTTAGTCCATCATCCAATTGTTATGACAAGCTTTCATCCTTATATAAAAAAAAAAAGGTTTGATTTGAAAATAAGAGAAAACAGAAATTCAAGCACACCAAGGGCATTAAATCCATTCAAACCTTTAAAATGAAAACTCACTAAAAATAAGCAGAAGATGAATTCACAAAAAGAGAATCAAAATTTTAAAGCCATAAAAACAACAGCATTGGGACTTGAGAGAGATGTACAAAAGAGTGGACACAAAAAGTTAATATTGGACCCCATTTCTATGAGCTTTTTTTTTGTTTGCACTCCATTCCCAATGCCCTCTCATTTTGACCTTTTTTTTTCCTTTTTCCTATTTTTTATTATTATGCATTTATTTTATTTTATTTTTTTGAATTTTCAAAAAATGAAGCTCATGGTCCTCTCTGTCTTTGTTTACTCCTCTCAAAGCAAGCTCAATCACTGTCACTCTGTTTTTAGAGAGGAAATGAGTTGCAGGTTCATTCAAAACCATGAAAGAGATAAGAAAGAAAAGCTTGTCGGCTTTTGTTTCTTTTCTTTGTTGTTGTTGTTGTTCTTTTCTTCTTTCAAATTTATGGGGTTAATAAAGTGGGTTGGTGGATCACATTCTCTTTTATTATTTTTGTTTTATATAAATAAATCTTTCATGGAGTTTTTCATAGTTATATAAATATATATATGATTTTTTTTCACACTGTGAAATATTCTATTTAGTAATATTATTATTTTTTATTTTTTTTTAAATTCAATTATAATTTCTTAAATAAAAAATGGAATTAAAAATAAAAATTTTGAGATAAAGTCATTGACCTAATAAAAATATAATTAAAAATAAAATTGTTAAAAAGTATTTTAAATTATTAAAGTATTGTTCATAAAAACCAAAGCATAACTTAATAATTACTCACTTGCCATGTTTCTAAGGTACTAAATTTTTTATAAAAGATTCATGCACTAACTCGTTGGATAAAGTGATTTATTTCTATGAGGTTGATAAATCACTTTAACTAGTATATTTTATGTATCTATCTGTTAATTAACCAGTAACGTTTGTCTAATATTTTTTTTAAATCGGTTTGAAAAATCAAGGTAGGTAATTTTCTCCTAAAAAATTTCACATTGTTAATTTCATTTTCATCTTTTGCTTCTCTTTCATCTTTTGTCTTAACAGCAAATATTTGTCCTTTCTTTGAGAGTTTTCTGAACTCATATTCATTTCTTTCACTTTGCTAAAACCCCTTAAGCCTGTGTTCACTATTTAGACGGCAATGAGCCCAATCCCAAGTTATTTAATTAATTCTATTGAAATACATCTAACAATTAAATATACAAAAGTATTAATATTAATAAAAAATATTATTTAAAAAAATAAATTTCGATTTTTTAAATATCGAATTTTGATGAGTGTTAACTAATTTAAAACTTACAAAATCCTTCCCTCTAATCAAACATATTAAAAAAATGTCTTTAATTTCACAATTTTATCTCTCAACCAAATATCAATAATATTTCTTCCTATATTTATTCTTTCTTTTTTGTTTCACTATTAATAAAATAAATATCAATTAAATTTAAATAATATGTCATAATTTCAACTAATATTTTGGTAAAAAAATTCAATGATTTTTTATTTTGACAAATACAACAAGCATTGTCAAAAATATAGGCATGAGCTTAAAATTGAATGTCTAGTCTATGCGTCTTCACCTGTTGATGCAAGATGCGGATTATAAATCTGCACATTTAACAAGGGATCCTCGTTATTTATTGTGTTTAATATTTTTTAAACTAGTGACTTTTAAAATGTGATGCAATAATACTTTTTACAATACTTTTTACAATGAGACTAATGCATTCAAACATTGTTTGTAACCTCATAAATTTTATATACAAATATAAAAATAAATAAGTTAAAATGAAACTTTCAAATAAAATTTATAAACTTATATTATTTATTATTTATTTTTTTTAAAAAAAGGGAAGAGAGAGAAGTGTGCATGGCACCAAGAGCTAAAGAACGAGTGCGTGGGAACAACCAATAAAAGGAGCGTGCACTTTGGAGACCATGCATACGCCACGTGGCAGCTGGTGAGAGTTTGGTTTGACCAGATCGTATTGGTCAAACCTAATCAATTGATTCACTTCTGCTTCTGTCTCTGTCCAACCCTACATTGTTTTTTCCTTCATCATATGCCCTTCTCCCTTTTTTATCTTAATAATTAATTAGTTATATATATATATATATATATGTATACAAATACAAAATTTCCCTTTTGTTTTATGTGACAACTACTAACAACTGTTTGTATATTTTTTTTTTTGCTCATAAAATTTCCCTGATTTTTTTACTTATTTTTCAGTGGTTTATTTTATTTTTATTTTTTATTTTAATATTTTAATATTTTAATAGAATACTGAAAATACGATAATGATGGGTGAATACTGAAGGTAATGTGGGGGTGTAAATAAATATATATAAAGATTGCTCTCAGACACAAACTGTTATATGGACACATTCTGCAAAACTGGATTGATGAGTTCAACATGCGAAATTTGGATCATCAAAAGCTATATCTAAAACAGGCCTTTTATGTAATAAAACAGTTTTGGAGTACCAAACCGTAATTTAGACCTGGTTAAAGGACCAAAGAAGTGAGTCAGGCCAAAACTACCCAATTTAGGTTAGCCCGTCAAAGTTTGTTTTTGTTTTTTAAGGACTTAAATATAAGTAAAAACTCAAAAATAAAAGGATTTTTAATAAAAAAATTTCAATGACTAATAGAGTTGCAACCCCGTTTTGACTAGGGGTTCAAAAACTTCAAATTATAGGCATGAGTGTGATTTTTTTAAAAATTTTAATTTTATGTAAATTTAAATGTTTGAAGATTTAATAAATTTAGTAAAAGACTTTTAAGAAATCGAAAGAGTAAGGGTATTTACTTTTATTTATTTATTTTTAGTCAAAATAAATGGTTAGACCATTGAAAAAAATAAAAAAACATACACAAATTTTAGCGGAACAAGTGAGGATAGGACTTATGCACAACACATATAGATACTGGGACCATCTATACACAACTACTACTTACAATATACACTCATCCATAATTTCAATTTTCACCGTTTGTGAAGTATTTAAATCCGATTACTAATAAATCATTTTATCTTTAGTTAATTTGGAGTTATATTTTTGTTTATTTATTTATTTATTTATTATTAATAGCACCTTTTGATGTGTTTATTTCAAAATACTTGCGTGTCTTCTCTCTTCAAAATGTCTTCAGCTATAAACATCAACATCAAAATGAATAGGTAAAGGTATGATGTTTGGAAAACGTAGCTTTTAAGGATCTGTTTGGATTGAATTTTTCAAGCAAATATTATTTAATAAATAGACATTGGATGTTTGATATACTTTTTTATTATTTAATGAGACACGGTTTTGATTAAAAAATTAGGAATAATTAGTTTTTTGTTAATCCCTGTATTCCAAGATTTGATTTGAATCATCTCTTTCAAAGGACATGCTTTATGTGACCACTTATGGAATCCAATTTGAAAATGAACCCTGTTCATATCTTATCCATTTAATAAACAGGAAATGACTCATCAGTCCCCGGAAACCTTTCATATCACGAGCAAAGCCTTTTTTATATATATAAAAATCAAATACTCCATTGTACAACCTTGCTACCTGCAGTACTATTTATACACTGGTTATTAGGCCATCTCCAACCCATAACCCTAAATTTCAACCCCAAATCTCAAATTTGGTTCCACTACAGTAAATTATATTCCAACCACAAACCCCAAATCTAGCCCAAAAAAAAAATATTCTTTTACATATCTCATTTTTTATTATCAGTGAATGTTTATGTATTATTATCTATTTTGTTATGAATGTATTTTGTTATAAATTTTTATGTATTATTATCTATTTTGTTATGAATGTATATTGTTATAAATTCATAGTGTATGTCTCTTTCATTGTTTTTAAGTATATTTTAACTATTTTAGTTTAATAAATTTATCATAAATTAATTTAATTAAGAATTTTATTGTTAAATAATTAATTACACATAAAATTTAAAATTAATTTAAAATATTACTTATAATTATATTAAAATATTACTTTAATTAAAGTATTAATTATATAAATTAATATCTTAAAGGTTTTATTAGTTATATTAAGAAAAATAAAAAAAATATTGAATAAAAAAATTTAAAATATGTGGGACCCCAAATTTGGGGTGCAAATAGTTGGACCCCAAATTTGGGGTCATCCACCCCCCTACCCCAAATTTGGGGTAGGAAATAGGGTTGGGTTGGAGCCAACCATGACCCCAAATTTGGAATTTGGGGTCATGATTGGAGATGTCCTTAGTTACGTTTAAGATTATTTATTCATATGCACAGAGCATTAAGATTTATTGTGATCTAGTACGGTATAATATTGTTCTCTTATTGTATAATGAGTTTAAATATCCTTTTAAAGTTATTTAGGAAAAAAATGTACTATTATGTGGTATGATTTCTAATATATCTTCTTAAATGTATATGACAAGTTTTCATTAACTAGTGTATGTATTATTAATTCACCCCACATAATAAGTTTTAGGAATTTTTAATCCATCGTTACTAATGTACCTCTTCATCCATATGTTTTCATTTTTGTAAATTTTTTACTTTTGAAAAACTATATTTTTATTTATTTTTTAATGACCCAATCTAAGGCTCGAGTAAACTCTCAGAATAATTAAATAAATAAAAATTAAAAAAATTAAGGAATTGATGAGGTAGTTTTTTGAAAACCAAAGGATTTAAATGCTATTCATGAGGGAACTTGTGAGGGGTTTTTAGGTCCTTTTCCCTTCAATAATATATATATATATATATATATATATATATATCTCTATGATGTAATTCATGGGTCCCCAAAAGATTATATATATATAGACTGCAAAGTTGTTTTTCTTTTTCATGTGATCCAAATGCTTGCTGACATGAACTCTGAGATTTATTTAATTGGACCATTTCTAAAGAAAACAGACAGAAAAAGTCAGTTAATTAAGACAGCATGCAGGTGTTAATTCATGCAAAAATGTGCATTTCATTCAGTCCAATCACAACAACCAAATGCACATTTTAAGAAATATGTTTGATAAATCATGAGTAACTCATATTTTTAAATGTTTAATTGGTCATTTATTTGTACGTGTATAACCTTAAAATACAGCAATTTAAATATTCTAAGTATCCTATTTTTAGACGTATTTATTGTTAGAGGGCCCATATTCTTTAGGCCCATATTGTTTCAAAACATTCCTACTAAAGGTTTAGATCTGCATTCTTTTCAAATCTGACGAATTCATCCACTTTTATATATAGTCTTATTCATTATCGCTTTAATCTTTGCTTTTAGTGGTTATGCTCTCTTACTGCTAGCGGAGAGGGTGCAAATTTCGGGGTTTGGATTCGGAAATTAGCTTAGAAATTTCGAACTCACGTGAGGCGCATGGTGCGGACACGAATGCACCCGGTTTATTAGGGTGCGATCACGCCCATAGGTTTTTTTACCTTTTTGCCCTTTATCTTATGTTTAAAAAAATTTAATTTTTTTGCGCCTTTTTAAAGAACGGCTTCACGGTTCCGACCGTGTCTCTCCTCCCTCCGCGACCCTTCGAGAACCGGCCGTTGCCGTGCCTCTTCGCCGTCCGCCTTCCCGGCTGTTCGTCCCTATTAAAACCCTGCTCCATCCCAGATTCAAAACTAACTTTTTTCTTCTTCTTTCTTTCCACCCGAAAATCTGAGCACTCGTATGTTCTACGCTTGCAGTGCGCGAACAAAAGAACTTGATCGTTGAATCCTGGAGAACAACGCCATCCGTGTTCCTGTCGCACTGCAAAAAGGAGGCGAAATTGTTCTTAAGGACAGTGCTCCTGCACGCCTCAGTCCTCAGTCATCCCGTTCCTGTTTCTACTCCAACATTAGATCAAAATTTCCAACAATCTTAAGAACAATTTTATGGATAACGCGATGACCACCGCTAAGTCACTTCCTGATGTCTCGAAGATTGATCAATTCGCTGGCACGTTCTTCAAACGATGGCAACAGAAGGTGTTCTCGGCGCTAGACATGTTCAACCTCGCACATATCTTAACTGAACCAAAGCCAGACCCGACATCAGAAGCTTATGCGGAAACCTTGCCAATCTGGGAGAAAGGAAACAAGATCTGTCGTCATACCATCCTCGAGACTCTCTCAAATGAATTGTATGACATCTCTGCGATCTCGAGGCAGATGAAAGAAATCGGGATTCACTGCATAAGAAATACGTAGTTGAAGATGCTCGGGAATCGAAAATACGTAATAGGAAATTTCTCCGATTTCCAAATGATCAAGACAAGGATGTATCTTCTCAAATCCATGATTATCATGTTACGGTCAATGATCGAAGAATGAAGAAATCATCTTACACGATGCATTCATTGCCGGGCTTCCTCATTGAACGTCTTCCCGAATCTTGGAAACACTACAAAAAAACAACTCGAAGCATAAAAGAAAACTCATGACTCTTGAAGACATCATTGTACATATCCGAATCGAAGAGAAGAATCGTGCAAAGGGATAATGCGAGACAAGATTAAAGAACTCTCATCCAAAGGCGAATCTCATTGAAGCGAGGGATCAAACAAAAATCGAAATTTCAACAGAATCCCAAGAAATTCAAAGGAACCGGAAATAATTTCAAAGGCTCGCACAAAGATTCAACGGACAAAAGAAGGATGGCTTCAAATTTAATCGAATTTTTCAAACAAAAAGAAAAAGGTGCGTGTTATGTTTGTGGCAAACCCGAGGGCATTATGCATCTCAATGTCACTTCAAGAAAGAACCAAAGGAGACAAGTGCTAAAGTCAACCTAACGGAAGGAGGCAATGATGATATCATAGCAGCTGTTGTTTCTCAAGCACTTATGGTGGCGGATGCAAAAGACTAGATTGTAGATTCTGGAGCCACGCGGCACATTTCTGCTGATAGGAATGCTTTCCAATCCTATATTCCTTTAGCCAAAGGTGAGGAACAAGTATTCATGGGAGATTCATCTCCTTCTCCGGTTCTTGGAAAAGGGAAGGTACTTCTAAAACTTACTTCAGGAAAGACTTTATTTCTGAATGATGTGTTGCATGCCCCTAATCTTCGTGCTAATCTAATATCTGTCTCATTGCTTGGAAAGGCTGGAATTAAAGTGGCCTTTGAGTCAGATAAATTAATAATGTCTAAGAATGGTTTTTTCATTGGGAAGGGGTATTGTAGTCAAGGTTTATTTATTCTCAATGTACTCAATGTTAACAATGGAAACAAAGCATCCTCTTTTGCTTACATGGTGAATTCAATTGATTTATGGCATGCTAGATTGGGACATGTGAATTTTTCATACATCAAGAGAATGAAAGAACTAGGGTTGATTCATAACATGACATATTCCAATAAAATTGATAAATGTGAGATTTGTGTAGAATCTAAATCTACCAAAAAATGTTGTAAGACTATTGAAAGGGAATCTGAATTACTAGGTTTAATTCATTCTGATTTAGGTGATTTAAAAACATTCAATGACTAGAGGAGGAAAGAAATATTATATTACCTTTGTTGATGATTACTCTAGATATACTTGTCTTATACTTGCTTAGATCAAAAGATGAAGCATGTGAAATGTTTATGAAATATAAAAAATGAAGTTGAGAATCAACTAAATAAGAAAAATCAAAAAGACTTAGATCGGATAGAGGAGGAGAGTATGAAGATAATATTTTTGAAAACCTTTTGTGAAAAACCATGGCATAATACATGAGACAACTCCCCTTACTCACCGCTTCTAATGGAATAGCCGAAAGGAAAAAAGCAGAACTCTTAAGGATATGATGAATGCTATGTTAATTAGTTCAGACGCTCCTAATAATTTATGGGGAGAAGCCATTTTATCGACTTGTCATATTCAAAAATAGAATTCCTTTTAAGAAAAGCTGGAAAAAAACTCCTTTTTGAATTATGGAAAGGATATGCACCTAATTTAAAAATATCTTAAGGTTTGGGGTTGCTTAGCAAAAAGTACTTTTTACCCGATTCTAAAAAGAGGAAAAATTGGTCCCAAAACTTTTGATTGTATGTTAATTGGATATGCTTTTAAATAGTCTTTGCATATAGATTCATAGTTGTTAAGAGTGACATTATGGAACCTAATACTATTGTGGAATCTAAAAAAATGCAGATCGAACATATTTTTTTCCTTTGAAATCATGTGTTGATAACATTGCACATTCACCTCATATTTCTTCTAATACTGATTCAGTAAATGTTAATGCCTCTGATTTTGAATTAAGAAGGAGTAAAAGGACTAGGAAAGAACATAGTTTTGGAAATGATTTCATTACATTTCTTGTGGAGGATGACCCTCAATCTTATTCTCAAGCTATCACTTCTATTGATGCTGTGTTTTGGAAAGAAGCTATTAATAGTGAATTAGAGTCAATTTTATCTAATCATACTTGGGAATTAGTAGATCTTCCACCTGGTTCAAAAACTATAGGTTGCAAATGGATTTTTAAGAAAAAACTTAAACCTGATGGGTCTATTGATAAATTTAAAACTAGATTAGTAGCTAAAGGATATTCTCAAAAGATAGACATTGACTACTTTGATACTTATGCTCCTGTTACTAGAATTTCTTCCATTCGAATTTTAATTGCATTAGCTGCTATTAACAATTTAATTATTCATCAAATGGATGTTAAGACAGCTTTATTAAATGGAGATCTCGAAGAAGAAATTTATATGGATCAACCCGAAGGGCATGTGATTCCTAACAACAAGCATAAGGTATGCAAACTTATGAAATCTTTATATGGGCTCAAACAAGCACCAAAAACAATGGCATGAAAAAAATTTAATCATGTTTTAGTTTCCAATGGCTATTTTATAAATGAATCGATAAATGTATCTACGACAAATTTTCTAACGATGTGGGTGTTATAATTTGTTTATATGTAGATGACATGCTTATTTTTTTGGTACTTCGTTAGAAATAATAGTTGAGACAAAAGAATTTTCTTGCATCTAAATTTGACATGAAGGACATGGGTGAAGCACATTTTATTCTTGGAATTAAAAATTTCTAAATCGGATGATGAAATAATGCTTTCACAAGAAAAATTATGTTGAAAAAAAGTATTAAAGAAATATAATCAATTTAATTGCAAGCCCTGTCTCAACTCCATATGATAGTGCTTTTCATTTAAGCAAGAATAAAGGGATTAGTGTTTCTCAAAATGAATATGCACAAGTAATTGGTAGTTTAATGTATTTGATGAACTGTACTCCACGACATTGCTTATGCGGTTTTGCAGATTGAGCGAGATATACACATAGTCCAAATAAGGATCATTGGATTGCCACGATCGGGGATTTTTAAAAATATTTGAAAAGGAACTATTGATTTTTGGACTAATGTATTACGGTTATCCCTGCGATACTTGAAGGGTATAGTGATGCTAGCTGGATTTCGATTCGGATGAAACAAAAGTCAACAAGTGGATTTATTTTTCACTTTAGGAGGGGTGCGGTGTCTTGGAAGTCTTCAAAAACAAACTTGCACGACAAAATCAACAATGGAGTCGAATTTGTTGCACTTGAGAAAAGCAGAACCTTTGAGCGAGAATGGATTAGGAATTTCCTCGTCGATGTTCCCCTTTGGAAGAAACTAGCCCCTTCGGGTTTCAATTCATTGTGATAGCATGGGTCTGCTATGTACAGAGCCAAGAGTAAGTCATATAATGGTAAGAGTAGGCATATACGTTTAAGACATAATATTGTTAGGCAATTGCTTGAAGATGGAGTGATATCACTAAGCTATGTAAGATCAGAGGTAAATCTGGCTGATCCATTAACTAAAAGCACTAGGTAGAAAAAGCGGTGTGTGAGACATCGAGGAAATGGGATTATTGCCTATAACAAAACTCAACAATGATAGTAACCCAACCTGTGTGATTGGTAAATCCAAGAAATAGGTTCATATGGGTAAAAAAAAAGTCATTGGTTGTTTGGAGATACACTATTTATTTCTTATCCCTTCCTATGGTGTATAGTGTAATTGCAATGTAGAAAGGATGAATTTGATTCTTAATGAATTTCATAGTTCAATTTTGAATGGTGTATTTAATTGCAATATTACACCTGATGGATTCACCTATATAAGTGTGAAAGTGGGGCCGCTTTCTATGAAATAACTTAGGCAAGTTTTTCTAGAGCACTTATGAATTCCAGGTTTTGGCGCATGGCCGAAAGGTGCCAACCCGATTAGAGTTGCTCGGGTTTTTCAAGAAGGTAATGTGATTTATGAGGGCGATTGATTTACAACAAGGAATGCGAGGGTTCATAGAAATTTTTATTTCACCAAAGTTCCTGTAAGTCACTTCTTATATATTCTAGGAATTAGTTCATAGCCCACAAGGCACTAGTTCTGATGCATTATCTTCATTTTTTTCTTTCCCTCTCTGTCTGAATATTTTGAAATGGGGGATTGTTAGAGGGCCCATATTCTTTAGGCCCATATTGTTTCAAAACATTCCTACTAAAGGTTTAGTACCACATTGCCTAGCTACAAGGAATTCATCCACTTTATATATAGTACTATTCATTATCCTTTAACCTTGCTTTAGTGGTTATGCTCTCTTACGCGCAGGCGCAGGGGGGTGCAAATTTCAGGGTTTGGATTCGGAAATTAGCTTAGAAATTCTGAACTCACGTAGGCGCATGGTGCGGACACGAATGCACCAGATTTATTGGGTGCAGTCACGCCATAGGTTTTTTACCTTTTTGCCCTTTATCTTATGTTTAAAAAAATTTAATTTTTTGCGCCTTTTTAAAGAACGGCTTCACGGTTCCGGCCGCGTCTCTCCTCCCTCCGCGACCCTTCGAGAACCGGCCGTTGCCGTGCCTCTTCGCCGTCCGCCTTCCCGGCTATTCGTCCCTATTAAAAACCCTGATCCATCCCAGATTCAAAACTAACTTTTTTCTTCTTCTTTCTTTCCACCCGAAAATCTGAGCACTCGTATGTTCTCTGTTCTGGTGCGCGAACAAAGAACTTGACTGTTGAATCCTGGAGAACAACGCCATCCGTGTTCCTGTCGCACTGCAAAAAGGAGGCGAAATTGTTCTTAAGGACAGTGCTCCTGCACGCCTCAGCCCTCAGTCATCCCGTTCCTGTTTCTACTCCAACATTAGATCAAAATTTCCAACATTTATTATATATATATGGATTTTTTCTTATATTTTCTAATAGCTAACATGGAATAGTTTTTTATAATGTGAATTAAACCCCTGTAAAATTTTAAAATTATGTTTAAAATCAAAATATATTTTATGAAGTAGCAATATTATTCTGCCTAAACAAATTAAATGATTAAATGTAATAATATATATAGAATAAACATCACCTACCTACGTATATAGAGTATTGTCTTCTAAATATATTTGATAATAGCTATTAAATCACCATCTAAAGACTATTATTTGGATAAAACAATTGTACATATTTACTTTTGTTTAATTAAATAATTACTTTTTGGCACTATTCAATATTGTCTGATACTGTTTATAAGATGATAGTTATTAGATGTAAATCCAATAACACTGTAGGATCTAACCTTATATACATATATATATTTATATTTATTTATTTATTTTGTTCGACATGTTCATGTCCAACTCATATGTAGATAGATACACACACTGGTATATATAATGGTACTTTTGGCATGCTTGAAAAGTTTAGAATTATTGTCATTGATCATATCCCTTGCAAAATGAATTAAATAAAAAGTATCAGCAGATCAACAGGTAGCAACTCAAATTATAGTATCCAGAATCCAAAGGCAAGTTCAAAACCCTTCTTTTAACCAATTCTTTCATCAATGAATCAAGCCCAATGAATCACATTTGTTCATTACTGGGCCTTTGAACATGTCTTTTTTTAAAAAAAATAATTTATCAATCTCAACCATGTAAAATCATTGAAAACATGATAGAAAGCTTTTATTGCTTGTTTCAATCACGAATCACGAATCTTTTCAATTGAGTTTCAATGAATTGCATATGAGTTCTTGATGATGATCAATGGCAACACAATTACAAGTAGTCTGGTATGTGTTTGAATGCTAAGGAATAAGAATAAAATCCAAGAAAACAAGAAGGAAAAAATGTTGTCTTTTTCAATATTCATTGTCTCCCATTGGTCTCTTTTCTTATATTCTGAGGTTTTAGACTGGCCACCTTTGTGATCAAGCTAATACTTTGTATGATATCTAGTAGTTATATGCCATATTTGAAATCTCATTGCAAATTAATTTGTTAAAGAAATCAATGAGCTTGTGTTGATTTCTTTTACAGAGAGAGATGTTTTCCAAGTCTTGCACAAACACCCCACCCCCACCCTCACAAAACTTGGTTTTGCATAAAACTTTTCTTTGTCTTGATGCATGATGTTTGTTTGAGGTGAATAATTAATACTTAATAGTATCAGAAAACAGAGATAGTTTCTGATTCCTAATAAACAAAGACCATTGGTAAATATAATGTGCACTTCTTGAGACAATGTATTTTTGAGTGAAGAGAAAAACAATATTGTAGATGAAAATTAACTAAGATTCTGTTCATTGAGTACATATCTTGATGTGGTACTGGGTGGTTCTACACTAGTTAGATTGACTCATTTCGCCACAAGTTTTGAAAACTTTCAGCTGCATTGGTCAGTGTTATATTCAGCTGTCTTAATTAAAGTTAAAAATTCTTGCTCACATATTGTGAAATTTGAATTGAAGAACCTGCTATTTATAATATTGAAGTATATATGGAGTGCCCAGATTGAAGATCATGGTTTTCATTTATCCCTGAAATTTCTTGGTTTTGGCTTTTATATTTTTTATTTCTGATGCCACTAATCACAAGCAGCAGGCATCATTAACCAGCCATTATCTCCTACAAAAATTGACTACAACTTGGCAAGCATTTGGTGAATATTAGATGACACGCTGGAAAGAATTTTTTGCTGGGTGTTTTTCCATTTCACTTGAAAATCATTTCATGTCTACTTTAACACTAACCAAGGATTGTTTAATGCTTCTCAATGTTTCAAATCATTTACAACTGTTTTATTTATCTCAGAATTAGTGTTGCCATTAACTTTAATGTATAGTGAAACCTTTTAATTGTTTAGGTGTTTGAAAAACTATTAACATCAAAAGTATGGGGTTGATCCTGTTTAAAGATAGTATGGTATGTTCATCATGATAGTTGCATGCTTTAGATAAATCCAATGGCATTTCAATCTTCAAGTAGTTAATAAAATTTTGAGAATCATTGTGGCATCTTTCTTTGAATGATAATAAGTATCCACGATATTTCAAAGGGCACCATGATATATATATACATGTATATAATGTCATCCGGTTTTGACTGGAATGGGTCATCCTGTCAGACTGATTGACTCGTGACCCAAATATAAAACTGGTTTGCTATTTGCTTTGGTTTTAAAAACATTGTTCATAATTAAAGAGTAATACTCCATAGTCCATACAATACCTCTATTTTTCATAGAGGTATTTTTCATATGGGTATTTTTACTTATACTAAAAAATCACTTCTCATAGAAGTGACCATAGATTCATCCATAGAATCACGATCGCGGTTATGAATAGGGGAACAGTTGAACCTCCATACAATACTTTATTTTTCATAGAGGTATTCTTACTTATACTAACAATCACTTTTCATAGAAGTCGCCATAGATTGATCCATAGAATCACGATCGCGGTTATAAATAGGGGAACAGTTGAACCCTGGTTTGCCTTCTCTAGAGAGACACATACGGTGGCAGAGAAGACAGATCATGTTTCTTCCGAAGCACCCCCACTACAAAGTCAAGCACCAAGGCCACGAAATGGCTGACACAGCCTCAACCACCCATGATCTTGCTAGCCTTATCCATTTCCTGTTGAGTCAAAATTAGCAACACCAGAGTCATTTTATTTATTGATTAAAAACAAATTCCTAGATTATTGGAATCAAAATTTTTTAACACTCTATCATTGGATTGGAATGTTTTGTTAGACATAAAATCCAAAAAGCGGCTCCCACCATAAAAAAATGCATAAAGGCTAAAAGGAAAAAAATAAAATAAAATACCTTATTTAGTCCCTCTAATAGAGTTAGTCTGCCCTTTTAGTCCCTCTAATATGATTTGTCTCTACGATGTCCCTCTATTTTAATATTTAAAAAATATATAAATCCTCATACGGATTTTTTAGGGACAAATTATATTAGAGAGAGGGACTTACGTTTTCTAAATATTAAAATAGAGAGATTTCTTATGGACAAATTATATTAGAGGGACCAAAGGGACATACAGACTATATTAGAGGGACTAATATTTTCTAAATACTAAAAACGATTATTTAGGAAAACCAAACTAAAACTAAAAACATCGAAACATAACGAAAGAGAAAGAAAGATAGTCATTCATTTGGTCGTGATTCTCATTAGGGAAAGACGATCATTCTAACTTCATCGCCCTTCCTCACCAGGTTTCAGACTAAACTCGCCGCGGATTACAGGGTTGCAGCGAAACCCCCCTGGTGTGCCTTCTTGAGGAACGCAGACATACGACACCGGCTTATCCTTGTACACGAGCTTCCGAATATGACCCGTCACATCCCCAATCAAATAGCCAACAACACCGGCAGCAACCAATTTTCTCCAATTCACGACATCCAAGGATTTCGACATCTGTTAAAACAAACCGATTACATATGAAATAAATAAATAAATAAATAAATAAAAGATAATAGAAAAGAAAGGAAATAAAAACCTTGTAAAAAAAACCAATTGACAGAGCCTTCTTCCTCTCAATAGAACTCCAGAAGAAATAGGAGGATAGCCAGAAATCAGGCGGCGTTTTATAAAACGCGGCGTTATGATTTCCGGCGTTTTATAAAACGCCAGTAATCACTTTCCTTACGGCATTTTCAGTTAAAAACGCTGCTTCGACTCAGGAATATTTTTCAAAATTATTAATAAAAATATATATCTACAACGACTTTCTCCAAAAACGCAGTAAAGAAAGTGCCGTTGAGGGCCTGTTTGGGTACCACTAAATTCCATAGGAATGATGGTCATTCCTATGGAATTTAGTATTATGTAGGAAATTATAATAAGGGGTGTTTTGATACTATTTTGATAGTATAAAATTACTATGGAATCATATGATTCTATAGTAATTTGTAAAAGAGGTGACCCCAAAATATTTTTTCCCTATACATTTCAGGCCAGAGTGTTCATTGGGAAATTATAAAACCTCCTTCTCCGCTTAGGCCTTCTTGTCCACCTTGAGCCGTGTCGACCTTCTCTCCATCTCGCTCGTCCACTCCGATCCGCTCCGCCCTTTTCTCCATCTCTCTCATCCACCCCGATCTATGGTGGTGACCTTCTCTCCATCTCTTTTGCCCACCCCGATTCGCGCCGGCGGCCATCTCTCCATCTCTCTCGTCCAGCCCGAACCCCTCCACCATTCTGTCCATATCTCTCGTCCATCCCCGATCTGTGGTGGCGACCTTCTCTCCATCTCTTTCGCCCACCCCGATCCTCGCCGGTGGCCTTCTCTCCATCTCTCTTGTCCAGCCTGATCCCCTCCACCATTCTGTCCATCTCTCTCATCTTCTGTCCATCTCTCTCGTCCGCCGGCCTTCCAGCCTAATCCGCTCTGGCCTTCTCTCCCGGTTTCAATGTCGCCAGCTTCACGATCACCTTACTTCTTTACCATTCCTCCAGGCCTCTTTTCTATTCATGATTAGATCTCCATTTTATGTTGATATTCGCAAGAAAGAGTTTTGACGTGGATTGGCAAGAAAGAGTTTGAAAAAGGTTATTTTTCTTCTGTGGATGAAAGGATGTCTGGTTTGATTTGCATATTGTTCGTTGTTGTGCTACTTTTCTATTAGCATCCAAAGCTGAAAATCTAAAGTCATAAGATCAAGGAAATGGATAATTAGGCTAGTTTTAGTATTCTCTTTCATCTTGAATGTTGAAAGACCCAAAATTGTTTGATGCTTGGTTTATCAGTGTTTTTCTTACTTCATCATCTTCTGATCCTTGGTTTATCATTGTTTTCAATACTCGTGTAATTGTATGTTTTCTTTGGATTGGGTTTATACTATCCTTTGTATGTTTTCAATACTCATGTAATGGTCGTCCTTATGGTCGTTGAAGGTCTCAAATTAATTAGCTGGAGACACTGGAGAGTGTAAAAAAAATGAAAGCATTTCAATGCACAGTAATATGTGTTCCTTAGAGACATGTATGGTGGGTGTGTGATGTTGCATCATCTTATTTAATTAAATGAATGTGTTTGCATATTTCCTTATTGCTAACATTCTTATATTCCTACATAGATTGCAATGCCTATAATATATGATATTCTGTCCTGCCGGATGTGTCCTTGGAGAAATAATTTGTTCTTTTATAGCAACAAGAGGTGTAGTTTAAAGTTGATACAACTTTATATTTTTATCAAGTGGCAGGTTGTCACAGTTGAAAAGAAAATATCATATGCCCAAATGTAGTAACACTTTCTTGCTTGCTGAAATCAATTAAGATTGATGTGCTGAAATTTAGTAGTCCAAATTCAGAAAACTTTCATTCTTCTTGGCCAACCCTGCACTATAGACAAGGGTAATGGTATGATGAATGTTTGTTTTAGAGTGTTGGTTGGGTAATGAATGGTGTAAGATGATGCAAAATCACATTAACCCCATTAGTGTGCTATCTGTGATCTATTTTGTGTATTCTTTCTCCATTATAAAATGTTGGTTTAGGAAGCAAAGATTGATAAAGGTACATAAAATTTTCATTTTGCCAGCATGACCTATAAATCTTTTGATAGTTGATGCACAGAGTTGATCTACTGAATTCCTATGGAAAAATTTCTATGTATATCCAAACACCATTATGTAGGAATTTTTCCCATAATAAATTCCACCGGAATCATATTTGAATTCTATGGAATAAAATTCCTATGGAAAAATTTATTATGCATCCAAACAGACTCTGAGTAATTTCACGGCGTTTTATTAAACGTCGGAAACATCACACTGCCTGTAATTTCCCGCCAAACTTTGGTAACATGGCGGCGTTTAACTAACAAACGCCGCATAATTCCCAAAAAATAGCGGCGTTTAACAACAAAAACGCGGCTAAGATTCAAAAATATTTTTAAAAAATTAATAGTAAAAATATATATCTACGGTATTTTTTGCCGGCATTTACGTAACGGCGTTTAATCGAGAAACGCCGCGTAATTTCCAAAAGGATTCAGAATATTTTAAAAATTAATAGTAAAAATATATATTCACAGTATTTTTTCCCACTGAAAACAACGTAAGTGGCTTTTTAGTAATTTAGTGGAGTTGTATATTATCTAAAATTAATAATAAAAATATATATCTATGGCATTTTTTTTATAATGCCGTAAAATGAGTGGTTTTTAAGTAATTTAGCTGCCTTTCATAGATGCCGTCAACTTATTTTCCGTTATTTTCTGGACCACAAGCCAACCTTTGCGGCATTTATGCATTCAATCTCCGTTACTATTTGAAAATATTATTCATAATTAATAATATATATATATATACCACGTTTTTCATAGATAATGCTGTAAAATGAGTGGATTTTAAGTAATTTAGCTGTGTTTAAAAGAATGTCAAAAGTTACAGTGTTTATATGAGTAAAAGCGCCGCTACCTGCAGAAAATATTATTTAAAATTAATAATAAATATATATCTACCGCGTTTTTCACTGAAAATGCCATATAATAAGTTGTTTTTTTAGTAATATAGCGCCGTTTTAGAAAACTCCAGAAAATTAGTCACGCCGTTTATTCATAAACGTCACTAAGATTCAAAAATATTATTTAAAATTAATAATAAAAATATATAGCGACGGCGTTTTTCACTAAAAACGTTGTACGATAAGTAGCATTTTAGTAATATAGCGGCGTGCTTTAAACCGCCTTAAACCTAAGTCATGCATCATGAATAAAAATGCCGTTAAGATTCAAAAATATTATTTAAGATTAATAATAAAAATATATATATCCACAACGTTTTTCACTGAAAGCGTCGTAAGATAACTGGCTTTTTAGTGGATGATTTTAGACCAGCAACTTTGTTTACAGAGTAAATTTTACGCCACCACTTACCAAAGGAGGGTTTTATTGAAATCATGCAGACTAAGAATTCCCTAGCCACCCATATTTTGCAATCCACAGATTCTCTTCCATGTGATTAGATGGAAACACTTCAAGCCAAGCTCTGACCCTTTCTAGAGAAAGTCTGTTCAAATCCTATCTATTTTTTTTTTATAACAAATGAATGTAAGTGGAAGACTGACATGCAGTAAGTTGAAATCGAGGTTAGAATAGAGTTAATTAACGTGAGACGCCCCCCAAGAGACAAGTAGTTGGCTTTCCAGGATGTGAGTTTGGCACGAACCATAAGGATTAGTTTCATCTAATCTTGTCTCCTAGGGTGTCTCTTAGAAAGCGAGACCCCTAGGTAGGTAAGAGGAAGACATTCCCTATTACAGTTGAGAATTGTAGCTGAAGACACATTTGGTTGGAAACCATAATTAGTAGAATAAAGACAACTTTTTGAAAAATTAATGGTGAGTCCTGAGGCGTCTTCAAAGAGATAAAGAATTAGTTTAATAATTCAAAGATCATCCTATCCTCCTGCTGTAAATATGATAAGATCATCCGCATATTAAAGGTGATATATATTTTCTAAAAGGTTAATTGGAACACCTAGTAAAACTCTAGACTGAAGCGCATACCAAAACATTGCACTCAACGTGTTTGCTGCTAAGGCAAAGAGCATAGGAGAAAGAGGTCTCCCTGTCTAAGACCTCGCTTGCAGCAAATATAACCATGTGGTTCCCCATTAACTAAAACTCTGGCCTTAGAAGATTTGAGGATATTATGAATCCTGGTCACCCAACGACATCCAAATCCCCTGGCAAATAAGACCTTAATAAGGAAGTTATAGTCTAATGAATCGAAGGCTTTTGCAAAGTTTACTTTGAAGATTAAAGATCACTTCATGGGCATTGATGATATTATCATCTATGTGCCTACCCTCAATGAAAGCCGATTAGGAGTCATCTACCAAGGAATCGATTGCCTGACTTAATCTATTGGTGAGAAGTTTCGAGATGATATTACAAGTAGAATTTATAAGACTAATAGGTCTTTAATCATTTATGTACTCTACTGAAGTCGCTATGGAAATAAGTGCAATGTTGACCCAGTTTAAACTTTCCAGATTAGCTCTAGCCTTAAAGAAATCATTACAGAGTTTGACACAGACATCCTGAACCAAGGTCCAGTGTTTTTGGGAGAAAATAATTGGAAACCCATCCGGAGCTGGAGCCTTATTTGCTCCCAAGTCAAACACTGCTTGTTTAATTTATTCAATTAAGAAAGGTCTTTCAAGATCCGAAAGGTCCATTCTTTCTTTGTGCAAGAATAGGTTTTTCCAATCCAGGAGAAATATGAATGGCCTTGGTTCTACAAAATGAAGTTGAAAATGCTCTACAAAGGTCTCTCCTAGGTTTAGATTCCCTTTAACCTAGGCCCCATTATGGCAAACACATGGAATAAAATTTGAAAGAACTTTGTATTAGAGTCACCCTTTCTAAGCCAATTGATCCTAGAGCTTTGCTTCCAGTGCAATTCCTCCTATCAGAGTATGGAGAAAAGATCCATTATGATATGGGAATTTCATTAGGATTCCTCAATAGAGAGGGGTCTACTTTCGCTAATGGAATCAAGAGAATTTAGTTATAGAAGTAGAGAGTTTTTAAGAATCTTTAAGGACCCAAAAGTTTACTTATGAAGCATAACTTTTTAGATTGCTCTTATGCTTTGAGAGAATGAAAGCATCTCATCCCTCAGGATTAATCTTGAACCACCACTCCTGGATAAGAGAACCCCTAGTTCTGATTAGAATACTAGGATTTCTCAAAGCGGAAGGATCTGGGTCTTCGAGGTTATGATCCAAACTCCAAGCTAATTAGAGTATGGTGAGACCAAAATCTAGGAAGAGTATATTGACAAGTGCTCCAAACGATCGTAGACCAATTTTTGGAAAGATAATGATGATCTAGTGATAAACGCCTAAATGTATGTATTTTATACATATTTATTGTGTATAATCTGTGTATTTTCTTGATGAATCGACGCCCTTTCATCGTTTAATTGGTTCCTTTCATGTTATGGGTATAGAAGAAGCCTAGGTGAGTTTAACAACGTGATTCAAGAGGAAATTGACACCAAAAATAGTGTTTGAAAGAGCACCGGGGGCTGTAGCAACACTGTAGCATCCTGAAGCATGAAGATTTGAAGAAAAACGCTAAGTTTGGAATTCCTCACAGGCAACCTTACGGCCGTGAAGACGGCCGCAAGTTAACTGAATGAGCACTACATTGTAGCAATTTTACTATAACAACTTACTGGAAATTTGACAGAATTCTGAGGATCCTCACGTCCCATTTGGAGAGGAAGCCATCCCAAGAACAGCTTTTAAAAAGGGTTTTAGGGCATTTTTATAGGGGAGGAAGCCTTATTCTTGGAGCTCATCACCACCATCTTCAATCTGAGGTAGAAGAAGGCAAGAGAGGGCATCTCCGAGGTGGAAATTGACGGGGAGAGCGTGATTTGGAAATATCTAATCCTAGGATACAATCTAGAGGGCTGACGATGACGAGGAAAATTTTCTACGGGGGATTCCAAGCGTCATTCGGCCTTTGATCTTTGAGGGAGTTTGATGTTGTTTTATTTAGTTGTTTTCATGGATTCTATTTTGTATGTTGCTAGTATGAACAACTAAACCCCAAGGTCATGGGATGTAGGTGAACCTTAGGTGTGAACTTGTATAGATTGGATGCTATGACTTGTTTTATTGCATTTGGTGTGTTTGTGATCCATGCTTGGTGTATTTCATGGTATTGGTATGCATGAGAACTCTGTGTATCGATTTTTAGGTTATACAAGGTTGTGTGATCATCGCCCTTGTATTAGACACACCTAGCTAGGAAGGGATACATATACGAAGACACTGTAATCATCGGGTAATTAGTACCCCCTCCAATATTAGGGTTATACCTAGTTTGTGTTTCGACTCTAATTTGAGAAGTCTCTTGCCCTCATTGCAATCGTAGGAGGATTTGGTCGAAAGAAATTCCATATCAATACAAGTACGGCTTATGGGTCAATTGTCGTGACCATCGGGTTCGCTTATCTTAGGATTTTCTCTGTCCAAAGCACTATTGCATGATAATTGTAGCATCATTCACACTTTAGTAGCCTCAAGGAGATCCTCTTCCATGACTACTTTCCCTTCCTTGATTATCACTTGTAATTTGCCTTCGCCATAGACATTTTAGTATAAATCTATTTGTTACTTTGTAATTTCATTGCATCACTCGAAGTTGTAGGTTAAACAACACACAAAGAGGAAGTAAGAGTAGTTTCTTGGGCCCCAGGGAATGCAACCCTCTCATGCTTACGTGAGAGGTATTACTTGATGACCCGATATACTTGCAGGATTACACACGCAACCATCTAGTCATACCCATATTGGGTATGCTTGATCGCTTTTCCAAGTGAACCCTTTACCGTGAAGAGAGAATCCATAAGACTAAGTTCTTCAAGAAAGTTTTGAGCATCAAGAAGTTCCCTTAGATTCAAAAGTCCTTTATTTTTGTCATGCATGGAAAAAGTGACATTAAAATCCCCTCATATAATCTAATGAGAAGATCTCAGGAGTCTTACTAAACGTAGTTCATTCCAGAAATCATCCTTTAGGGATCTGGTGATTGGACCATAAACCATTGAGCATAGCCAGAATGTGTTATCCACATACCTAGTGAATTCTAAGGTGAGTGAGAAAGATCCTGAATGAATAAGGGATCCACTGACTTAGTCTTCATTTCAAGCCATAACAATACCCTTGCTAACTAGAGGCCAGAATGAAGTTAAAGGAATCTAGATTTTGACTACCTATCGAATTCCATAAGGAAGTATAATTATCTTGAATTTTGGTCTCTTATAAGAAAACTATATATGCTTTGGTGGAATATAAGAATTCTTTAACTAAGTGTCATTTGGAGGGCCTTCCCAGGCATCTAACATTCCAAGATAACACTTTTATTAAGAAGTGTTAAGAGTCTGGTTTATAGGTATAACAAACGTACTTGCTAAGTGGGAGGATTTAGTAGCTCTCTCAACCTCAAGAATCCTTATCATTTCGAAGCATTTGGATTTTTAGTTAGGAGAACCCAAGAATTTAACACCACAAGTATTACTATAATTGAGTAATCGAGCAATAGACCAGTAATAAAGAATAGAAAAGTTTAAGGAGGTGGTACATTCTCTTGGATCTTCTAGAATTTTTTTCTTCAAAGATCTAAGTGGTTGAGGAAGGAATCCTCCTTCTTCATTCCAGCCGGTGCAAGGTTTCTTGGTTCGATCACTTCCATGAATTGAAGGAGACATTCCAATTAATTGATGTGATCCCTGAGGTTGTGCTTCTTCAAACTGCCTGGAAACTATTTCTCCTTCTTTATCAAAATCCATCTCCCTAACATCAGTGCCAATAATTGGATTATACTAATCTAAAGATGTGAGGTCCTCCTGCAATATGCCTTCTGGTGCCTCAAAGGGAAGATTTACCTCTTCTAGGTAATTTTCTTCATCTCCAAAACCTTCTGCTAGAAAGTCTTGGTCTTCATCCTCGCCCCAGTCCACAAGCTCTTCATCAAATGGGTCTTCCGAAGGGGTAGACGAAGATGGCTAATTAATAGTAAGTTTATTTGAAATTTCTTTGGGTATCAGTGACCAACCCCTATGTAAGACCACCCATTTGTATGCTTTTGGTATCTCCATTGCCGACGGTTGAGTCCGTAGGTGAAATGGTAGAGGAGGTTTTAATTATGTGAGTATCTGCTTTGGATGGGTCTAATTCCATCAACGAATCATCATCTAGGGTTTGATCATCCAAGTGATGCTTATCCCAAGGCGGGGTTGAAGTTGAGAGGATTGTGATATCATCAGAAGGGTTCTTATCTTGATGCAAAGCAATAGGAATGAATTTTTTGTCTGCACTGAGGAATCCTTATACTGAGGCAACCTTTCAACATCCAACATTGTCTTTGCAGTGTGGAATTCTGCCTCGGGTAAGGCTGGAAGCGGATTTATCAAGATAGACTCTAAATCCAAAGTTGTTTGTGCAGGATTCTCTCCTGCTAATTTAGTTGCAAAAGTGGAATTGGAGACTTTGGCTCTTACTGCTACTCTCAAATCCATGATTGATCATGTTGATAGATGTTCTAATATATACATCAGTTCAAAAGAGCTCTGGGATTTGCTTCATGATTCTGCAAATGTACTCTTCTAGCAGCACTCTCCTTATTTGGATGAACTTCGTCAATTAATTAATTTACTAAACAACCCCAGGATTGATCTAATCCCCTATCATTGGAACAAACTGGATGTTGTTCTTGCAGGTCACGGAATACATGCTGTCCGCCTCTCTTTATTCCACCAAGGCGTGGAAAAACCACATTGGCTGATGAAGATGATCAACAAATATGGTTTTCATGGTTGAGATGTTTTTGTGTTTTTTTTTCTGTTGCTTTTTGGCTTTGAGTTTTGTGGTGGTTGTTCTTGTTTCGTTTTAGGGTCTGTTCTCTTAGTTGCTTTCTCTTAATAAATAGCTACATTTGTAGCTCTTTCCCCCCCACACACACACACACACACACAAAAAACATTGTCTTTGCAGTGTGCTTAGAAGCCTTATCTCGAGGCAAAATTAACACTGATAAGGGAATGAAGATATTCTCAACAGCTGGGATCTTATCCCAATGTATAGAATTAAGTGGAAATTGATTCAAAGAATTCTCCTCATTGGCTAAAGATTCTGAACTGAACCCTTCTAAACAGAAACAGAGGAAATATGAGTAGGTTAAGACACTAGAGCTTGGATAATTCTAGAGCAAATTCCTTGAATATCCGGATCCTCTAGCAGAACCTTGACGCTCCTAATACCAACATTATTGATGATCTACATCAGAAAGGAGATAGCTTTCTTGAACCTAGCTAACACCCGAAGATATTATAGAGAAGACTCTTCTCTCTTTTGCACATATACAAGGTCTCTAAGCGGTTGTAGGAAGGCCACAATTGAGTCCAAATTCCAACAGGTCAGTTAATTAAGACAGCATGCAGCTGTCAATTCATGCAAAAATGTGCATTTGATTCAGTCCAATCACAACAACCAAATGCCCATTTTTAGGATTATGTTTGCTAAATCATGAGTCCCATCCCCATGTAATAACTCATATTTTTAAATGTTTAATTGGTCATTTATTTGTACGTGTACAACCTTAAAATACAGCAATTTAAATATTCTAAGTATCCTATTTTTAGACGTATTTATTATATAAATGGATTTTTTCTTATATTTCATAATAGCTAACATGGAATAGTTTTCATAATGTGAATTAAAACCCTGTAAAATTTTAAAATTATGATTAAAATCAAAATATATTTTATGAAAGAACAATATTATTTTTCCAAACAAATTAAATGATTAATGCAATAATATATGATGGTTCTGGTGGGTTAGTGTGGTAAGATAAGTCACTCAAAAACTCACTTGAAGAATGGAGACACACACACACACAATCATCCATGCAGTTGACTCGACCCGAGCTCCTCCTGCCTTCCCAGTTCCTTCAACCTCTTGGATTGCCACATCATTTTTCTTTGTCATGTCACCTCTTAGCTTGTCATATAATGACAATCCATGTCATTAGACTTAACAATATATATAGAATAAACATCACCTACCTACGTATACAGAGTATTGTCTTCTAAATATGTTTGATAATAGCTATTAAATCACCATCTAAAGACTATTATTTGGATAAAAAAATTATACATATTTATTTTTGTTTAACCAAATAATTACTGATTGGCACTATTTAATATTGTATGGTACTGCTTATAAGATGACGATAGTTATTAGATGTAAATCTAATAACACTGTAAGACGTCTCTAGATATTGTTCTAATTGACATGTTCATATCCAACTCATATGTAGATAGATACACACACAATGGTATATATAAATGGTACTTTTGGCATGCTTGAAAAGTTTAGAATAATTGTCATCTGATCATATCCCTTGCAAAATGAATTAAAGAAAAGTATCAGCAGATCAACAGGTGGCAACTCAAATTATAATATCCAGAATCCAAAGGCAAGTTCAAAACTCTTCTTTTAACCAATTCTATCATGAATGAATCAAGGCCAATGAATCACATTTGTTCATTAGTGGGCCTTTGAACATGTCTTTTTTTTTTATTTTTTTATAATTTTGTAATTTCAATCATTCAAAATTATTGAAAACATGGCGGAAAGGTTTTATTACTTGCTGATAATTCTAGCTTTACATAACATTACAGAAAATACTGGTTCATAATATCTGATCATATACAATAACACGGATAAGTCAACTTTTACTATAAAGCGGTAGGATCGACAATTCCTTCAGAAACCTTCGTAGTATTTGCCGATCATTTTGATAACCTGAGAGCTCCTCACAAGCATTTTCATTTGGATACATCAAACATTGGCATTGGTATCATAGCATGCAACATCCACATAATTAAATCAAAGAAGGCCTCATTTTTTCATGGCTTTGTGAAGCAAGGGTAAACAGGCACTCATTTTCCTGAGACAATTTGATAAAATGGTTGATAGTTCAGTCATCTTAATAAAAATTACAAAGGTATAATAATCTCAGATTGTGCACAGAACTCTAATTTGAAAGCAATTCAATGACATGTTTATTCCTAGATATGTCCGAAAATGTATGGCAGTTTGCATTTAGTTTTTCAATCTTCTGTTTGTTTGTTTGTTTGTTCTGTTCAACAATGACATTAAAAGCAAGAAACAAGAATATGAATTAAGACACTAAAAGACTGAATTGAGATATACAGAATTAAGAAAATAATTTGCATGGAAATTCTTAAGAAAAAAAAAGGAATGTTCTTATGATTTGCAGTGCTCACCTCCATCCTGTGTGGTTGATGCTGTTGTTCGAGTCGAAGCTACTCGATTCACCAAGATCCTTTCTCCTCCATTCCCCCTCAGCTACCATAGCCTTCGGAATGACCTTTGAATGAGCACCATTGACACTAAAACTGCTCCTCCTTGCCATGTTCCCCGGGACAAACATCTTTAAAAGCAGGCCATTCCCCAAGTTTTCACTTCTTGCCACCCTTCCTTTCATCCATTTATTCCTTTTCTTATCCACTTTATCCTTGGAAGACTCATTCTCATTCTCATCATTCTTTTCTTTCCAAGTGACATCCACAATGTCTCTGAATGAAAGCTCATAAGTGTTCTCTGGTGCATCTCCTACCAACTCCATCATCTCTTTCCAATACTTCATCATCAACTGCTTTTCAGTAACTCCATGAGGATTCCTATGTTTCTCCCATAACTGCAGAGATGCAACTTCTTCTTCTTGTTCTTCTACATCTTTGCCAACATCATGGTTCTCTGGTATTGTCCAAGCCCATGCTCCGAACTTCCCATGTGATACTTTCAACATGATCTCACTGATCTCACTTGAGCTTGCCATGGCATCTGTGTATAGTACAGATAGATAGAGGAAGTGAGATAGAGAATGTTTTCATACTAATTTATTTCTCTGTTTACTCATCAATCTTCCAAATTCCAAAGTCTGCTCTCCAAATGAAAATGAAAATGAAAGTCTTAGTCTTTTTCCTACTTTTCACACACTTGTGATTTCTTCTGGCCTTCATATCATCATATACATATATATATATATATATATATATATCATCACAAGTCAAATGGACTAGTGAAAGACACCACCAAATTTCCATCTTCTGCACTGCATTCTTCAATGTGCTAATCAACAAGTAGACAAATATAAATATATCATAGATTTGTTAAATATATATGATGGGTATACCATAATATATGACAAAACACACGTATTCCTTATGCCAATAATCATAGAATTCTTTAATTTGCCTTTGGCTGTGGAAAAATCCACAAGGTCTTGCCACAAGTCAATAGTTTTTTTTTTTTTTTTTGACAAAGTAGCCCAAGGGCTAACAAACAAAACAAGAAAAAGAAAGCTAGAAAACTCAGAAACTGAGGCCGTGCTGCATACAAAGCTCTTCAACCCACCACAAGTCAATAGTTAGCAGAAAGAAAAGTATTGGTTACCTCAAAGGCCACTAGACTTAACTGTGTCAACAATAAGGTTGAGGAGAGTCTCCTCTAATTTACTATTACAAATATTTTCTCCTCCTCCTTAGCAATACCAATAACCATGTTATTATCTCATAGTATGCACTAATAACCCATGAATTATGGTTTGTTTATTTTCAGAAGAAACTAGTCCCTAATGGTTGGGCTCAATGACTAGAAATTTGGACCGAGGTTTGGCATCAGAGTCATGGCCAGTCACTGTTAATTGTTAAGTTCCTCCTACAGTCCTGCTCAAATTTCTTATGCATAGTGCAGACATGATCTTCACCACAGAAAACAGAATTCTTTGGAAAACTTTGTGAAGAAATTTGTTGAATAATAGCATCAATAAGATTTGTGTTAATTTCCATAGAATACTTACTGAAATAATGAACTCCATTCTAAACCAAAAATTTTGTTTGTGAAGGAATGCCAACACAAGCTCCAAACAGAACCTCCATCTCCAGCTCTACTTTATATTTATTAATGTGGGAACAATTCAAATTAACTTGAATCAGTCCTACACATGCCTGATCACTTTTAATGATTCTAACTGCATAATTAAGTGCTACCATAAAATCAAACGTATAATTTGTCCAGCTTCCTTTGGCATGAGGTTGATCAGAACTACACATGTCATCATTCAGAAGATCACCATCCAAGTCTTCACGTCTAAAAGACTAAGTCTCATGAATATGACTTCCAAGGAAGTATGGTGAATTATGAATCACAGGAGCATCAGTGGATAATATTTCTAGTATTAATAATATCAGAAAGGAATAGCAAAAATAATGAAATGAAGAAAATAAATAATCACTTACAATCATCCGCAGCTTTGAAGAAAACAATTTAATCCTTGGCATAATGTTGGTTGCCGAATACCAACAAACACAATATAAGGTTCCAAAGATTGTATCCTTCTGTGGCAATGAAGTTAATCATTCTGTTCCATTCAGAAGCAAAGAACAAATAAAATTTATCCAATCATACATGCAATCTTTGCTGGCTGCTCTTTAAAATTTGTACCAAATGAAGTGTAGAATTGGAAGTTGATCAAGAACAGTGCTTCATGATTGGAAGCTGCAAGCATATGACAAATTCATCCCAACAAAGATCTCCATGCTGGATCTCTTCATTTGTGTTTGCAGGATTTTCAGGATATTATAGATGCTCTTCCTTCTTGGGTGCCTTTTATCCCTTACCATGAAAACATGAACCTTTCGTTCTATCTCAATCCAACTGCAGCCTGGCTGTTTAATAACACCCTTATTCTTCATCAACTTTCTGATTCTTCCTACGTCTTCCCATTGTCCTATCTCTGCATAAATATTTGAAAGAAGAACATATGGTCCTGAACTTGCTGAATCAAGCTCAAAGAGCATTTCTGCAGCCCATTCTCCCAACTTGACATTGCCATGTGCCTTGCAGGCAGCAAGCAATGAAGCCCAAAGAACAGAATCAGGTGCAACCGGCATCTCTTTGATGAATGCCTCCACTTCAGCTAGATGACCTGCACGGCCAAGCAAATCAACCATGCACGTATAGTGGTCTCGACATGGAACCAGACCAAATTCTCTAGTCATGGACTGAAAGTATTGACGACCATCATCAACCAATCCAGCATGGCTGCAACCGGAGAGAACACCAATCATAGTCACATTGTCAGGTGTTTCCCCGGAGCTCAGCATCCTTTTGAAAAGATGCAATGCTTCTTCACCACGACCATTTTGCGCATATCCTACAATCATGGCATTCCATGACACCCTGTCCTTCCCAATCATCCTCTCAAACACTTTGCCCCCTTCATCAACAGACCCACACTTGAGATACATGTCCACAAGTGAATTGCCAACAAAGATATCAGTCTCTGGTCCAGCCTCAAACCGAAATCCATGTTTTAAAACATGACAATGGGCTTGCTTGCCTATTTGAAAATCTGAAAGGTTAGCACTTGCATTGAGGATGTTTCCAAATGTGTAGTGTGTTGGCCAAACAGACTCCCTCTTCAATCTCCGAAACAATCTTACTGCCTCTTCATCATCCCCATTCTGCGTATATCCGGCAATGAGCGCATTCCAAGCTATAATATTCTTTTCTGTCATCCTAGAAAATACTAGTTTTGCATCTTCAACACTTGAGCTCTTTGCGTAGCCACTAATCATAGAAGTCTCTGCAACTGTACTCCTGACAGGCATGCGATCAAATATTCTTCTCGCCACCTCAATTCTACTACATTTTGCATACATGTCAACCAAAGCATTGCTCAAAACAAGATCATTATTAAACCTTTCAAATTTGATCACACGTGCATGGATTTGCAAACCTTCTCTAATAGCAGACAGAGTTGCACACGCACTGGCCACACTAGCAAGTGTTACTTCATCAAACTCAACACCGCAATCCATCATTCTCACATACACCACAAGAGCTTCATTAGCCGGACCATTCTGTTCATAACAAGTGATCAAGCTATTCCATGTCGTTGTGTTCCTCTCCTTCATCATCTCAAAAACTCGAAATGCATCCAATGGCCTCTTACACTTGGAGTACATATCCAATAAAGCAGTCCCCATATAAACATCGTGTGAAAGGCCCGACTTTGAAACCAATGCATGAATTTGCATGCCTGTTCTCAAGTCCATAATCCCTGCACAAGAACAAAGAGCACTAGAAAAAGAGTAGGCATTGAGAACAAAATCCTCACCATGCATGACATTAAAGAACCCGAGCGAGTCTTCGAAATGCCCATGCTGTGAGAACCCGGACACCATGGAGTTCCAAGAACACTGATCATGATCAGGCATGGAGCGGAATAGCATGTCAGCATCTTCAAGCCTGCCTGACTTGGTGAGCGCTGTGAGCATAGTGTTATATGAAAAGATGTTCCTCTGCGGCATTCCGTCGAACAGGTTCCGTGCGTAAAGAAAGGAGCCACATTTCGCGTAGGAATCGATGAGGCGATTAAGGATGAAGATCTCGGAGGAGAACTGGGTTTTGAGGAGGTGTGCATGGGTTTGTTGTACGGCTCGGAGGGATTTCCACTGAATGCAGGATTGGAGAATGTTTGAGAAGAAGGTGGAGTTTGGGAGATGATTTGCTATCCTCGTCGCCATTGCTTAAGCTTCATCTGAGAAACGGGACAGATTCCATTCCTCCTCGTCGGCGAGAACGATGGCTTGCAGAGCCGCCAATTCGAGCGTCATCGAGCTCAGTATCTCCATGATCGAGCAATGCATCACCAAGAAGAACCTCAGCCTCGGCAAGCTTATCCATGGCCGCCTCCTGAAGAGCGCGCTTACTCTCCACACCCTCCTCGCCAACCGGCTTCTTGATATGTACTCCAAGTGCGGCACTTTCGACCACGCCCAAGCACTGTTCGACGAAATGCCTCACAGGAATCACCAGTCTTGGAACACCCTTCTCGGCGCTTTATCTCGTGCCGGGCACCTTCATGCCGCCCGGCAATTGTTCGACGAAATGCCTGAACGAAACCTCGTCAGCTTCAACACTATGATCTCAAGCCTAGCTCACTCCGGGCATCAAATGGAAGCTCTATCTCTCTTTCGCCGACTGCGAAGAGATAGCATGGTTGATGAGAAGATGGATAGATTCACCGTTGTCGCTGTCGCAATGGCGTGCGCTGGGTTGGAAGATCTCCACGCTGTACGCCAGCTTCACGCGGCCGTGGTTGTTTCCGGGATGGAGATGAACCTTATAATGTCCAACGTGATGATCGATGCCTACGGGAAGTGCGGCTATGCAGAGGCTTCGTCTTCTCTCTTCGATCGAATGGGGCCGAGAGATGTCGTCTCGTGGACATCGTTGATCGGAGCATACGCGCGAGCTAACCAGCTCGAAAAGGCTTGTCAAGTGTTCGAAAGAATGCCTGTCAGAAACTCGGTGTCATGGACGGCGTTGATTTCAGGGTACGAGCAGCACGGGCACGAGGCAGTGGCGCTGGAGCTCTTCCAGCGGATGATGGAGGAGAGAGTGGAGCCAACTCCATTCACATTGGTGTCTCTTCTCAGCGCGTGCGCAAGACTAGGGCTCATAGGGAGGGGAACAGAGCTCCATGGGTACATCGTGAGGAGACATCCCTTCAATCTCTTTGAGCACAATGCACTGATTGATATGTATGCAAAATGCGGCAATATAAGCTTGGCGACGAAGGTGTTTGCTGAAATGCCTGAAAGAGACTTCATTTCTTGGAATTCGATGGTCACTGGCTTCGCACAGAATGGGCATGGAGAGCTGTCACTGAGCGTGTTTAGAAGTATGATTGATGTAGGTGTGAAGCCAAACAACGTGACATTCCTCGCTGTGCTCACGGCTTGCAGCCATGCTGGTCTAGTCTCCGAGGGAGGCCAAATGTTGCGCATGATGGAGGAGTACAATTTGGTTCCCAAGCCTGAGCATTATGCTGCATTCATTGATGCTCTTGGCCGGAAGCGCCAGCTCAGCGAGGCAATGGAGTTCGTTGAAAGTTTGCATCTTGGTGGTGGAATGGATGCCATTGGTGTATGGGGAGCTCTTCTTGGTGCTTGTCAAGTGCATGGTGATCTTGAGCTTGCAAAGAAGGCAGCTGAATCATTGTTTGTGTTGGATCCGCAGAACGGCGTTCGATATATCACATTGTCCAATATCTACTCAGCGGCCGGGCGGTGGGACGATGCCCGGAGACTCAGAGCAGTGATGAAGGAGAAAGGATTGAAGAAGGATCCAGGTTGTAGTTGGATTGAAGTGAGGAGCATCAAGCATGTCTTTGTAGCTGAAGATAAGTCCCATTTTGCAGTGGAAGAGATTTATGGAATGCTTAGTTTGCTGGTTGATCAAATGAAACAAAGTGAAGAATCAGACTCCTTCAGGCATTTCGTCGAATAGCTTGTGAAGTTTCAGGTGATGAACGGTTCAGATTGAATGTTGCCTGATATTTTGGCGGCTAAGGTGGTGAATCCTCTCCTCTCCTCTCCTCCTGTTTATCTTTTAGCGGGAAGGAAGAGCGACTCGTTTGGATCCTGATGGAGCTTCCGGCTTTGCTTGCAGGTGTCTGCCTTTTTTTTTTATTATTATTTTACTATAATTCTTATCCTTGATGTCATCACAGCTAAAGTTTAGATCTTGATGTTATTTTCTTCAAATTCTTCATAAACATGTTGAGATGCAGGGAATTTCTTCTCAAAAGCAGTGAAACCACGGTTTGGGATGAGATTTGGTTGTGGTTATGGATTGAATAATCGAGTTATAACTAGGGATTTTAAGTGTTGTTCTAGCAGCTTATCTGATGCGCGTGTGCTCTATTGCGTGGCTCCTGCAATGGGCCATAATAAGGCAAGCCAATGAATTGCTCTCTTGTTTGTTAGAGTGATACGTTTTAATTTGAGTCCTTATTTTCTGTTTTTACACAGGAATCACATCCTGAATCAAATTTGAGGGTGCCTGCGATCGTCGATGCTCTTGAAAGGATGGAACTTACTCCAAAGGTGAGGTATACATTGGTTTACAATGATCATATGGGAAGTAAAGATTGAGTGGCCCTCTGATTTTATGGTTCTATCCTGCACTGTCTTGTTTCAACTACTGTGGGTATCATTTTTCTGATTTATTTTATCGCAGCAGAAGGCTGTTGTCACTTTCATTATGAATTTCTATGTTTTCTTCATCAGTTATACCTGATCATGTTTTCATTTAAGCATTTTATAGTCAAAGAAACATTTACGGCACAAAATTTTGTGGGAAATTCCAAATAATAGATATCTGATATTGACTGGTGATGCAAATTTTGATTTTGCAATCTTTACTTTGAATTCATCTACGAAGCTTACATTAGGTATTGCCTCTTTTGACGATTCACATACTTGTTCTAATTTATAGCATCGTGGCCCGGTGGTGTATGAACTACAAAAGTTTCGACCTGCTTCAATGGATGATATTGCTAGTGTGCATGCTAGAGCATATGTTGCCGGTCTTGAAAAGGTAATTTATATGTTTTTTTGTGTTGTTTTTTCTTCACTCAAGCAGCATGGTGATTCATAACATTCATTTAATATTTCTATTATTTCAAAACTGCTGCTTTTTTTAATATAAATTTGTGATTGTTACTGTTTATTTGACTGCATGAATGAATTTTTTTTGCAGGCAATGTCACAAGCTTCTGAGGAAGGCCTTATTTTCATTGATGGGTCTGGGCCAACATATGCTACCCCTACTGTAAGTGCTTGCTCTGAATGTTTCCTCTTCCTTTGTTCCTTCTCTGTTATTATGAGGTTTGGCAGAATAGGCATTTAGAAGTTTCTTATCACAAGGATTCAAATCTGAATTCACATTATTCACTATCTTACTAAAACAGTTGTTTAACAACTAAACCACCACTGTCAGATGGATCAGTACGAAGCAGTATCCTATCAGTATTAGAAATAAGCTTCAATTTGATTTATTCCTTCGGCACCATTTAATTACAGTATCTCAATTACTGCAGACTTTTCAGGAGTCCCTTGTTGCAGCTGGAGCTGGGATTTCCTTGGTTGACTCAGTGGTAATGGGCTTTCTCTAGCAATTCTTCGATTGTGTTTCATCATTTTTTTTTTCCTGGATTCATCATTACCTAGCTTCATCTCTGATAGACTATGTTAAAATTTAATTTTCAGTTGGTTTTGAACATTACTTTTAAGTGGTATAATTGCATAATAGTCTTATCCTTTTGTTGCTTCTAATAATTATCCCCTCAACCTTCAAATCATTGCAGTTGGAATTGTGTTTTTCGCATTCATTTTCGGTAGCTGAGATATTAACATTTTGTCTTAGGTTACAGCATCTAGCATGAACTCAAATCCACCTATAGGATTCGCCTTAATTCGGCCTCCAGGTCATCATGCGGTGCCCGATGGCCCTATGGGTTTTTGTGTTTTTGGGAACATAGCTGTTGCTGCTCGCCATGCTCAACGTGTCCATGGTTTAAAGAGAGTTTTCATAATTGATTTTGATGTCCACCATGGTAATGGGACATGTGATGCATTTTATGATGATCCAGATATATTCTTCTTGTCTACTCATCAGGTATCTGTGTTTAAAGGCAAATGCATTCTCGCCAAATTATACGACATATTAATTACTTTTGACCACAAAGTATATCATTCAGTCACTTTCTTGTTAACTGTAGTTAACCGGATTTTTCTTTTGATGCTATGTAGGTGGGAAGCTACCCTGGTACAGGTAAAATTGATCAGGTTGGTCAAGGTAGCGGTGAAGGTACGACACTGAACATGCCATTACCCGGTGGTTCAGGTGATACATCAATGAGGTCTGTTTTCGATGAAGTCATTGTGCCATGTGCTCAAAGATTTAAGCCGGATATTATTCTCATATCAGCTGGGTGAGTCGCCCATTCTCTATATCTGCTGATCAACACTTACATAGTTACATGGCTAACCTTAGTTTCCGCTCTTTCTGTGTTCAGCTATGATGCTCATGTATTGGATCCGCTAGCGGGTCTGCAATTCACGACAGCTACATACTACATGCTCGCATCAAACATAAAACAACTAGCACAGGAGCTATGTGGTGGCCGTTGTGTGTTCTTCTTGGAAGGAGGCTACAATCTCCAGTCTCTCTCAAATTCAGTTGCTGACTCATTTCGCGCATTTCTCACTGAACCAAGCATGGCTTCTCAATTCGATAATCCTGCTGCTTTGTACGAAGAACCTTTGTCTAAAGTTAAACAAGTAATCCAGAAGGTCAAGTATATACATTCCCTTTGAGAGTCAAGATGAACAATGATCTCTTTGTTAATAGAATTATTATTGATGAGCTTGACTAGCTTGTTCCTTCAGAGTCCTCTATGGATGTGTCTGTAAATTTGGCTCATAATTGCAAATATAAAGTTCTTATCAATAGACAATGGCAGGTAAATTTTCCAGGACTTCTCTTGATTATTAAAAACTAATTTTAATTGTGATTGTGATATGTGAATGATGGCAATGTTAATGTTTTCTGCTCTAGATGTTTGGCTTCTCAAGCCATCATGCAATGATATTTCCAAAGAACACTTGTATTATCTGGCTTTCAGTGTGTGGTTGACTTCAAGAAAGATGCCATTACAAATAGTCTTCCTGTTTTAGACCATCTGTTAATTATTTTGCAAGGCATTGCTTTAGGTCATGTCAATTAGGTACTCTCCTAGATGCCAGGATAGAGATTGACATGAAATTATTTTGCTACATTTCTCATGTAGTTGACTTCCACTTAACTGTTAATCTGTGTGATTATATAGACATGTAAGATGGTTTTGTTTTGTGATGCTATGAGCTAGTACTCTATGATTTAATATTTGTTTAGGCACTAAACTTGATTCCATTGTCCCCCACTCATTTACCTGCAAGTGTCAAATTAAGGAGACATTAATCAAGTATGAGAAAACTGTTAGATTTCATGTCTGTTATATGTTTCTTCTCCTTGAAAGCATCACATTATTACTCACAGTACTGAGTTTTGTTTGTTCTTGCAGGTTGAGCAACAACAAGGCAAAAAAAATTCTAGGCCACCAACCTTTCCTATTGGAATGCCAGTCCCAGCTTCAAGTGGAAATTCTACAAACACTCCACCACCCAGTATTGCTCTGCAACTTCAACAACAACAACAACAACAATAACTCATTCATCTTTGTAAAATACAGAGTCTAGAAGGGATTGCTCATGAATGGAATGGAATAGAATCCAAGAAAGCAAATTAAAAGTGAAAAGGTGGCGTCATACTCATGTCATCTCCAAACAAAGGTAAACTCTATCTCACAATGTTGATCTTCATTCTGTGGGTCCTTACAAGCATTTTAAAGTAGAGGTGTCCTACGTGCTTTCACGTGAGTAGCTGCCATCCTAAAGTGGGATTGAAACTTTCCTGCAGGGAATCCTCTCCTTCTTGCTTCCATGTCTTGTTATAAAGAAAAATGATTGCCATGTTTTGAGGGGGTTGTTTTGCATCAACAACCATGGGCACATACTCTGCATGTTGTTTTCCTTTTCTGATAACAAATTATATCTTCTTCATGTTCTGCTTCTTTACTGTTACTTTATACTTTATACTTTATAATTTATACTTGTCCAGGTGACGTAGTTGTTTAGGTGGCATGACATCTAAGGAAAACAGAGAGTAAAAGAATAAGAGATGAGTGCAATCTGATCAAGTTAATTATCTTGTTAAACTGAATTTGGAGATCTGATTCAGTAAGCATGAAAACAATTATTGTCTTTGAGAAAGATATATATAAAAAAACAAAGTAGAGTTGATAGGATGGAAGTCAGACTCATAGGCATTTGAGAGCTCTATTGCTATGGGGAATAATTGGAAGAAAGTTCTTGCCTAACTATCACTTTCTAGTAAAGCCATACCATTCATTAGTATATCCTATCTAAAGATTCCTACATATCTTCTTTAAACTCAAGGTTTATAGATTACAACTTACAAGTAAGAACACAAATGAACCCAAGTGTGTAAAGATTTCAGATTTTGATTAGACTTGAATGTTTTAGCATATCTTTAACTTGGAAAAGGAAGGAAGAAAGTTCAGGGTGTCTGGGTGTGTAGTCCCACAAATGAAAATCTCTTTTTTGAGTTAAATGGTGTAGCTGAGCCCCCACATCAACTTCATGCAAGTCTATCATATCAATCCAATTATGAATTTTTCTACAAGATTTTTTGGTTTTTTTTTTTATTTTTCATTTAGTAAAACCTCACACACGTTTAGACAAATGAGTGAAAGATTAGTTTAATTGTCCTGTTTTGATAAACCAAAACAAAGTCATCTCCACTAGAATGAAGAAGTCCACCATGCACTTTAACCAAATGACCAATGGCACTTACAGCATGCGTGTCCAAAACTAGAATATTTATCAACTCACACTTCTTTTGTTTTTTCTTTCTATTAACTTGATCAACCCAGCCACTCATACTATCTAATCACCTTCATTCCTAAGTCTTTCCCTCTTTCAAACACTATAAATAGCATTCAGTGCACCACCTAAAGAGCACACAAACATATCAATATCCTTCTCTTGTTCTACTACTACTACTACTACTACTACTTGTTATCAGGTTATCAACTTCATGGCAGAAGACAACACCAATTTACCACCCGGTTTCCGGTTCTTCCCCTCCGACGAAGAGCTCGTCGTCCATTTCCTTTACTGCAAGGCTGCTCATCTCCCCTGCCAACCAGACATCATCCCCACCCTTGACCTTTACCACTGTGATCCATGGGAACTCAATGGTAGTATATATATAAATTCCAACCCAATCATACTATTCTGCATATCATGTATATATATATATATATATATATATATATCATTTCTAATCAAACTAGACTGTTTCAATGAATTTATGAAGGAAAAGCTCTCAAAGGTGACAACAAATGGTACTTCTTCACAAGAAGAACCGACCACAGACACTCCGGCGACGGTTACTGGATGCCGGTAGGCGACGATGAACTCATAAGAAGCCAAAATACAAATGCTGGCATCAAGAAAACTCTTGTATACTACATGGGAGAATCTCCTGCAGGTATCAAAACCAATTGGTTAATGCATGAATACCATCTTTTAGACACTTTTGCTTGCACCAGCAGCAGCAGCAGCAGTAGCACATCAAGAAGGTCTTCAAAGAAGAGATCATCACAACCAAGATTAGTAAGTCCTCTTCATCTCATCAACATCAAAATTATCCAAAATCAAATGTTGCTGCTTATTTATAATATATATATATATATGGAATGCTGATGATCAGGATACAAATAAATGGGTGATTTGCCGGGTTTTCGACAAGAGTTCGGGGTCTCAAACAAGCATATATGATGAAGGAATGGAGCTCTCATGCCTTGATGAAGTTTTCTTATCCTTGGATGATTATGATGAAGTTAGTTTGCCAAACTAAAAGAATAAAAAGCTTCCTCCTTGTATATATATATATATATATATATATATATATATATATATATATATGTATTTATATAGTGGTGTTTTCTTGTACTCTATAATGGCTTCATGTTAATTAAAGCTTAAGCATATGAGTTAATGGTTTTTTTTTGTTTGAGCTGTTTTCTTGTCTGATTGATGATGAGATCATGAGAAGAAGAAGAAGATGATGATGATGTCATGATTATGTAAGAATGACGTTTATAAACTTATACGTGGATTAATGCACGCGTGAGAAAGGGGTGAAGAGTGGGGCCTTTGGGGCACTGAAATGGGAAGAGGGAGTGAGTGGAGGTTGCTTAAAGAGATCAAGTTATGCCATGCATGCTAATTGGTCCCACCAAGTCATGTTTTGGCTAATTTGATTGCCACCTTAATTTGGACCCAATCACCAAATCAACCTTCACTTATTATTTTAAAAGTTTTTTTAAGAATTTTTTTTTTTGAAATTATGTGTATAATCTTGTAATTGAATTATAAATTCTTTGAGAAGAGAATTAGAAAAAAAATAATAATTGAGTTGGTTTAGGTACAGAGATGATTGTGCTAGATGCAAATTATTGGATAAAGATTGTTAAGAACCTTTAATATAATTAGCGATGTGAATAGAAAGGACGAAAAAGAAAGATGACGAGGATGAAGAGAGAGGATCATTGGAGATTTGATTAGGTGAAAGAGCCAAAATAACATAGTTATGTCTAACAAAAATAGAATCTGACTTTATACCATCAGTCGAATTAAAACATAATTTGGAAACCGTTGATTGAGTTATGATCTACCAAGTGGCACAAAAAATGATTAACTACATCATTGAAGGTTATGAAATTGGTGTCGAATCTTATTCCAATAAAATTGACAAATTTCCATGAATTGACACATGAAAAAGTGATATATGAATTTCCTTGTTGATAATATATATATATATATATATATATATATATATATATTATAAATCTTTTACACCTATTAATCAAAATGTACAAGAGAGTAGAGATATACTATAGGATTTTTTATTTTTTTTTATTTTAAAAAATATGAATGAAAAATAATATATAATTAAGGAGAAAAATACTAACTCTCATTTCCGGAGGTGCATAGGAGATATGGTAGATTTCCAATTCATCTTTGTTATAAATGAAACTATTTTATTAATTATTTTCAAGATTATTTAATCAGTTACAAATTTACACACACACATATATAGAGATATATAAATATATATCTAGTCACACACATACACAAACAAGAAACATAAGCATAAAATAATGTATGAATGGAGCACTCACAACAACTTGTAGGACAAGTTGAATGAAAAGACTATGATGAAGGCTTTTTTTCATTGGATGTGATTGCCAATAATTCATTGAAGCTCAATGAGGAAACAAGTTTAACCCCATTAAACATTCATGAACTTTATCTTTCCTTGATTAACTACTCTTCATGTCACCACTAAACTTCATCTTTTCCCATAAACAAGGGTGTTATGTCTCCAAATCAAGGATTAAACAAATGTTAATGGAAAAAAGTTAGGCTCAATCTCACCTTCAAACCAATCAGAGTTTGGGTGCTTGAATTTGGATCAATAAAAGGGACCTTTTGGGTCTGGTTAGGTGGAGTCATGATTGCAAAGTTTAAATGGATTTGGCCTAACACAGAGTCCTTTTGGTGTGAGAATGACACGACCGTCCATTAATCATGAAGCTGATGTGGATTAAGGTGGTGTTAAGTGTGATTAGTGACCCAACCTGTCTCTATTATGCCAAACTAATCATGTAATTAAGAATTAATGGCAAAGTGTATGTATCATTACTAACTTGCCTTATGGTTTACAATGTCAAACTTAATAATTTGATTTTAAGCCCAATTCACCTTAGTCCAATCAATCAAAAGGTTCATTATAGCTTGGCCCAAACATAATCCACATGGAATCCAATACCAATAAATGCTCAATTTTTTTTTTTATACAAATATGATAGACAAGCGTAGCTAGTCGGGATGGAAATATGCGAGAATTTATCATCTAGCTTGTGTGTCTTCCTATGGCAAAACGAAATCTAGATTGTAAGCCCAAATCTACAACCGGGAGCTCATTATCACTATTACGATCCGGTAAGATTTGAAATCAGGGCATTTAAAAATTTCACAAGACACCTTTTATAATAGAGCCAATGTTGTAAAAATATTAATTTTAATAATTTACGAAACTATAAAAACCTGTGAAGTTACTGATTTTCGAAAAATTACACTTGAGGAGTCACTACTGATGATCAAAAGGAGCCTCGACTTTGTGGAACTTTTGATCTCTGTACCAAATACATCCATAATTTGTTGAATAAAACTTCAGATATTTGACTAACAGCCATCTTTGCATTTTTTTTTTGTTTTTGGTGTATTTTTATGTTTTTCCTCCACCTCTGTGAATTTATTTTGTATTTTTTTGTATTTTGTTTTTTTATTGTTTTTTTGTGGTTTTCTATAGCTTTTTCTTTGGTCTATATTATTTTTGTTTTTCAATAAATTTATATTTTATAACATCTATTAAAAATATATATATTTATGTGGGTGGGTGTGGGACCCGCACAAGCGTTGCTTCGATCATGATCCGCTGACGTGGTGACATTATCATTGGGCATAAACGTCAAATCACTCTTTCTATTTTTAGATTAATTAATAAATTAATAATTTTTTCTTTTGTGAAAAATCCAATTGAGATGATTCATGGTGTGAAGAATCAAGAATGTCTCATCGTCTTTGGAGAAAGTTGGAATCTTTGGGGATTTCTCAATCCCAATGGAGCTCTCGGGCGTCGTCCATGGCTGCAAATTCCCCAGTAGGCAGTCATTCATTTTGCTTTTCTGGTTCGTTGATGCCTTTTCTCTTGATTCGGCGATGTCTCGGATCAAACAAAGCTGGGGAGAGTCTTTCTCAGGTGTGCGGTGATTCCAATGTCCAGGTTTTCATCTTGCTCTCTATTGATTTTTAATTTTGCTCCAATGGAGAAAGTTTTGGTCTTGATTTTGATTATGCTGTGAATTTTACTTGTTTGATTGGATTAGGGAATTTAGGGTATGAAAACTTTTGCCTATTTTTCATGAAAAGTATTTTTGATTTGATGATGCAATGAAATCATTGAAAGGAGTGAGCTTTTGGGTTGTGAGTTGATAAAAAACACTGAATTAGCGGCACTATGTTCTTGATGCTGTTATGCTAAATCATGGGCAAAGTTACAAAAATCCTATTTTTTTTCTTCTGAAAAAAAATATTGCGTGATATTTGGCTAATTTTTAAGATATCTCTTTGAAATTTTCTTAGAATTCAAAGAATGTCATGGAACTAGAAGGTTCTGCATGTCAATGTTACTTTGCAGGTTCTGGATTTCCCTGGAGGAAAAGTTAATTTCAGTTCTGAGATGAGATTTTTGTCAGAATCATCGCCAGAAAGGATCAGCTGTTATCGTGTTCTTGATGATTATGGACGAATAATCTCTAACAGCAGTTCACAACAAGTACAAGTTCTTCTTGAGTTTTTGCTTTTTGAACTTGAGCATTTTTAAGCGTACTCATGTGTATATCTTTTATGAAAAAGGCATTGTTGAATCATGTATTGTTTTCATTAGGTGAGAAAGGAAGTTGCTCTGAAAATGTATCGTGACATGGTGACTCTACAAACTATGGACACCATCTTCTATGAAGCTCAGAGACAAGGAAGAATTTCTTTTTATCTTACCACAATTGGAGAGGAGGCTATCAACATCGCCTCAGCGGCTGCACTAACCATTGATGATATTGTGATTCCACAGGTTAGAGTTGTATTTGGTCTGGCTTTTATTCATTGATGCTTTATTTGACCGTTGTTTTTCGTCATGTTTTGATAAACTTTTGTAACTGGACAAATTGGAACCAATTTAGTACAGAGAACCGGGTGTTCTCTTATGGCGTGGTTTCACTCTGCAGGAGTTTGCACACCATAATTTTGGAACCAAGTATGATTCTGGCAAAGGCCGGCAGATGCCTGTTCATTATGGATGTAGCAGGCTCAATTACTTCACGGTTTCATCAACTATAGCGTAAGCGGACATTATTTTTATTCTCTGAATGAAAGGATTCGATGAAGACATTATTTTTATTCTCTGAATGAAAGGATTCGATGATGTATCTTCAACATTCTTCTTACATCTAAACATTTTTTCAGGACACAGTTACCGCATGCCGTTGGAGTTGCCTTTGCACTCAAAATGGATAAGAAAAATGCTTGTGCAGTCGTGTATTTTGGTGATGGTGGGACAAGTGAGGTATATTATGCTGCCCGTTAATCACTGGACATTTTTTATGCTTGCCCATTTTTTCTGAGAAATATATGTAATGTGTAAGGGAGACTTCCATGCCGCCTTAAATTTTGCTGCTGTTATGGAGGTTCCTGTTATCTTCTTCTGTCGCAACAATGGTTGGGCAATCAGTACTCCCACAACAGAACAATTTCGAAGTACTGATCAATCATATGATCCTATTTCAGCTGTCCCTTTATAACGTTCTTCACATGGATTAGTAAGAATATTCTTTTATCATTCTTTGATTGACAGGTGACGGTGCGGTTATCCGAGGTCAAGCTTATGGTATTCGTAGTATTCGCATAGACGGCAATGATGGTCTTGCTGTTTACAATGCAGTTTGTGCTGCTCGTGAAATGGCAATAAGCGAATGTCGCCCTGTATTAGTAGAGGTGCAGTATTCTTCATATTTATATTTATTTATACTCTCTCAGTGTTAAGCATAAAACAATTAAATTCATTGAACTGTCCAGGCACTTACATACAGAGTTGGCCACCACTCAACTTCCGATGACTCCACCAAGTACCGACCGATGGATGAAATTGAGCATTGGAGAACAGCACGAGATCCAGTCTCTAGATTCAGGAAATGGGTAGAAGGGAATGGATGGTGGAGCAATGAAGTTGAACTGAATCTGAGAAGCAATGTGAGGAAGGAGGTAATATTTGATGACCAACAAAGAATGCACACTCACTCAATATCATTTTTAAACACTACTGTCTATTCTGCAGTTACTGCAGGCAATTCAGGTTGCCGAACAAACAGAGAAACCACCACTCTTTGAACTGTTCACAGATGTGTATGATCAAGTTCCATTGAATCTTTGCGAACAAGAGAAGTCACTCAGGGAGACAATCCGGAAACACCCTGGAGATTATCCGATTGATGTACCCGTCTAAGACAAACTTCTGTATCGAATAATTAAACATTTATTACTATTAATAAATGATTCTGGGTCTGTTATTGTTAGTCACTGTTCAGAAAAAAGCAGCTTAAAGGGGCCCGGCAGCATCCAACAATGTTATATCTCTCTTTACAAGCTTAGTTGGTTGTCACTCACTTCCACTCAAGTTAAAAAAGGGAAGGTGTTGCCACTTGCGAACTCCACTGCAACAACCGGCCTACTTCATGTGCCAAAATATACCGGTAAAAAAAAAATCCAAATGAGCTTTAATGGTCCCTCCACTGCTGCATTGAAATGATAAAAGGAGGAGATTTCTGAATGCGCACACACACACAAATGCTGTAGTTTTCGGTCTCTCTGTTTAAGCTTATCTCAAGAGAGGAGCTTGAAACAAGAAAGGAGGTGAGCATCTCTTTGACTTTGAATTCATAGTGATAGTTAAGAGTACTAATCTTTGGACATTGAAAGGAATGAATCTCCTTCACCTATCCTATCAAAAGGATATGATGCAAGATATGCAGCACTTGGAGATATTTTTATGACTGGTGGTGGAATGGAGGAGAATCTAAGATGGCGTTGAATGTATCCACACTTGATCTCAGCCATGGGTTTACATCTTTTCCCTGTTCTCAGATGCCTTTATTAACCTTAAAAAACTTTCCTCTTCTCACTTTGCACTGAATTATTCTCATGCATTGTCACCATGACGTGGAGTTTTGATTCCATTAGTGGTTCTTTCATGCTTAGGGAGTAGTATATTTATAAATTGACACATCTTAGAGCCCCACACCACAAACTTGCTCTGCTACTTGATAGAGAATATCAATGGTGGTTTACTTTAATCGTGGACCTACACAAGCCAGCATTTTTGGAGTTCCTTTTTCACTTGTTTATCTTCAATTCACTTAAAATAGTTGCAGCACTAAGTATTCACAGTGCAGGCACCATCCTCTGAAGAATGACTTCTTAAGGTGGTGCCATTGGTTCATATCACAGACAGCAGATATTTGAATTTTTTTCTGAAGCTGTATCTATCCTTATGAAGCCGTATTTTGATCCCGACTATGAGCATCTCAACCAGTTCATCAATCCTCCAAGGTTTGAATCATGTTTTTAGTTTGGAAAATTCAGTAATGTATATATATACATATATATATATATATATATATATATATATTAACATTTCTGACATTCAATTCTTGCAGGGTTTGTATTGATAATACAAGCTGCAGTGATTGTACACTAGTCAAGGTAACATCTTTTCTTTAGCCTTCATTCTTCTTCATTTGTTTTTCTGAGAATGAATTTGTTTCTGATCAGGTGGATAGCATGAACAAACCAGGGATACTGTTGGAGGTTGTGCAAGTACTGAGTGATCTAGACTTGTTCATCTCCAAGGCTTACATTTCATCAGATGGGAGATGGTTCATGGATGGTGATTAAGCAATCCATTGTCGTAGATTCACAGTTTCATTTAAAGGTTTCGCATGAGAAGATGACTAGTGAGTGTATATTTGTGCAGTTTTCCATGTGACCGATCAGCAGGGACGGAAACTCACCGACCCAAAGACGATTCAATACATCGAGAAGGCATGATCATTGACATTGCCTTCAATACATGCTCTTCGTTATATTTATCACTGGCATTACTTGTTTATGGATTTCAGGCTTTAGGTCCAGAGAACAGAGATTTCGGCACCAAAGGCGATACTCTACCAGGAAAGTCTGTAGGAATGCACTTGGCTGGTGATCATACAGCCATTGAGCTCATCGGCACAGACCGCCCGGGACTGCTTTCTGAAATCTTTGCGGTTCTTACAAGTCTGCGTTGCAATGTAATTGCAGCTGAAGTCTGGACACACAACACTCACGTAGCTTGTGTCGTCTATGTTAACGATGAAATCACAATGTCTGCTGTCGATGATGCAAGCCGGCTTTCACTGATGAAAGAACAGCTCAAGCATGTTTTAAGAGGACCTTTGCATGGTGGCAGAGAGGCTTGCACTAATATTTCTATCGGTTCTACTCATGTGGATCGTCGTCTGCACCAGTTAATGTTTGCAGACAGAGATTATGAGAGCCATGGAGGTGTCATGGATGAGCTCAGGCCTGTGATTTCTGTTGATCTTTGTGAGGACAAAGGATACTCTGTGGTGAATGTCAAGTGTAAAGACAGGCCTAAGTTGTTGTTCGATATTGTTTGCACACTTACAGACATGCAATTTGTTGTGTTTCATGCTTCTGCTTCTTCTGATGGTCCTTATGCTATGCAGGTATAAAACTCTATATGATTTAATCAAATCAAACACTTGTATATAGTTTGCAAATTGGATGGCGAGAACTTTGTGATTTTGCAGGAGTTATATGTCAGGCAGAAGGATGGTTGCATTCTTGATTCAGATGATGACAAAGAGAAAGTTGTCAAGTGTCTCGAAGCAGCAATTCTGAGAAGAGTTTCTGAAGTTTGTTTTGTGACTGTTCTCGATGTTTTGTTCGTTCTATAACTTCTGGGATGACTCACCATTGAGTTTCTTGCAGGGTTTGAGTCTGGAACTTTGCGGTAAAGACAGAGTTGGTTTGCTCTCGGATGTGACGCGGGTTCTCCGAGAACATGGTCTATCGGTCACAAGAGCTGATGTCACGACCGTGGGAGAACAGGCGCTGAATGTGTTCTATGTCAGAGATGCATCTGGCAACCCTGTGGACATGAAAACTGTTGAGGCTCTTCGACGGGAGATTGGGCAGAAGGTGATGCTCAATGTGAAGAATGTGTCTGCCACCGCCACGAAGGCTCGCGAACCCAGTGGATGGGCAAAGATCAGCTTCACTTTTGGGAGTTTGCTTGAGAGATTCCTGACTTAGTTCTGTAAACAGAACCCTGCTTTGTATTTTCTTCTCTTGCATGAATATACTGCAGTGACATAAGTAACTTCCTTGGAAGTTAATCTTGATCTTTTAGTCGAGTGTATGTAAATATGAAAATTGTATATATAAATTCATTTTGAGTGTGACTTTTCAAGAATTTATTTTGAATATGATTTTACTGATGGAACAAGGAAGGTTTTACTACAAATCTTGAGAAATGAATTCACTTGGGACACAGATATCAGTTTCCATACATCTCTTATTTTGAGTTGATAACAAATGAAATAAGTCTTCGTTCGGAGCCATTATTTGTTGTGGTGTTCAGGGCTCATCGTCCACATCGTATGCCGGATTGCAAAGACATCGAAAGAGCCTGCCGATCCCCTGAACATGAAGAGCAGGTTCAAATAATCAGAAATTATTCATGAGAAGGAAATGACAGAAACGAAATATAAGCATGCCTGAGTGATGAAAGGAGTCCGATATGTGACCATTCTTGGTATTTCCTCGACAGAGCTATCATCTGAACTGTCACCATCATCTTCTGATAAATTTTTCCTCGGCACCTCAGCTTGTGATTCTTGCTTTTCCCTCTGCATAAAATTGGTGTCAAATGAAATCCGTAACCGTGTATTAGCAAAGTACATTAATGTCAGTACGATTATGCAGATGTCATACCTGAAAAGTTTTGCCGAGAATTTTAAGAGCGAGAGCCCTGGCCTTGAGTTCATCCTTCTTGACATCATTTTCATGCAATACCTATTTTTCAATTCATCAATGGTTTACGAGCTTAAATAAAAAACTCTCCATTTCCAGTTTATTTTTACTTAAACATAATATCAGTAATCTTTTGCTGAATTCCTGTTAAACTTGAGTAACTTGAAAATGATCTTCATTTCTGAAAGCAAGTCAACTGGCCCTTACCAATTGGCAAACATGTAGAAGAGTAACTTCGATATCAACTACATTTAGTTTCCATAATGAGTTTATCATCAAGTCCCGGTTCATCTTCATATGCAGTTCGGCATCTTTATCAGTACTGCAACCATCTTCATTGAATTGCTGGCAGAGGTCTTCTTGTAATCTCAGTAACTGCAAAGCACCTGGGTCACTTCTCAGAAAATTAGCTAAATCGTCAGGAATAAGAGTTCTGTAGTCATAATCTCGCAAAAGATAAACATATAAACCTTTTGCTGCCGTGATTTGTGACTTCCAGAAATGTCCCTTGTTGCGCACCCACTCGGCCAAAAATGGTACTCCGAGATACATCACCTTCTTACCCAATTCTTTTGCAGCTTGTCTAGCATAAATGTACCCAATTGTATGCAGAATTTCAACTCCAAAAGCTGTAATTGCATCACAATTCCATTTATCTCTGAGAAACTAAACAAACCAATAAACAATCAGAGGATTCGAAGCGAAAGCAAACCAGTGGCAGTAAGACGCTTTGCTTCAGTATCAGCATGCCGTATGAATCCCTCTTTATCACCGCGCACATATTGGTTAAGAAAGTCTCTTAACAACTGAGCAAGTTTTTCTTCTCTTTCCCTCTGAACAGCCTTCATAAAATATATATATATATATTGAAATTATTAGTAGAAGTAAAGATGATTCAATTCAATGTTGAAGTTTTTCATCAATATTAACTTACCTTTAATCTCTCTTGAAGTTTCTCAGGATTGTCATTTTCACTGATTAATTCAGAGGAAGCCATTGATGCCATTGCAAGGTGTCCTATATAATTCTCAAATTGTTCACTGCCGAACAGAATTGTAAAGACGGCCGTAGCATCCAACAAATTATCCCTAACAAGTTGCAGAAAAATAAAAATTCTAGTATGCAAGCTTCTCAATGTTTTCGCACCCCGAAAAATAAAAGGAATTCTTACCTACCTGGATATACTGCATTTACCATTTCCATCATAAGCCTTTCTTTGCACAGGATCACTCAAGACTTGATAAGCTTCACCAAGTTCCTGGAAAAGTATGCATTTACCAATCACTCAGACAAGTTTTCAATCAAGAATTTATCACAGATCTCATATATGAAGTTTCCAAATTATTTTTTCAATGAAAAACAACCAAAAAAACCGAGTATATATATTGAAAAAAATGAAGTACTGAATCAAATGTATCTCACAATGTAAATAACACTCACCTGGAATTTCTCAGCAGCTTGAGGATCATTTGGATTCTTATCAGGATGAACCAATCTTGCCTGCAGCATCAACATAATGAAAAACAATCCAAAATGAACTCATTGCTCTATAGATTAAATAACAAAGATCAATAATTAATTGGATTGCTGAAGATGAACACACAAACAATGCTCAGAGAACAAGATTTATTGAACTCCCTGCATTCTAGCCAGCAAAATTACAATACAATCACAGAAAGAGAAGAAAAAGAAAGCTTTTTTTTTCCCCTTTCTCTCTCTCTCTCTCTCTCTCTCTCTCTCTCTCTCTCTCATTGGATTACTGAAGAGTTATACGCACAAATCTCATTCTAGAAATCACTATGAACCAAAGAAGCAGAATTTCAATGCAATCATAGAAAGAGGAGAAGAAAAAAGAAGATTTTTTTGAATTTTTTATTTGAATTTTTCCCAGAATCACACCTTGAGATAGTAAGCCCGGCGGATCTCCTCCTCCGTCGCCGACGATGCAACACCGAGAACCTCATAGTACTCCATCTCCAACTCACAGCCCAAATCCTCTCCAACAACCCATCTTTCTCTTGCGATAAAGAACTAGAGGAATCGCACAAGGCCCACATGAGCTTCTTTCCAGTTCCGCAGCGAGATTAAAGAAATCCCGGGATAGAAGAAGAAAGATATGGCAGGCCTTTCCTGCTTCTCTTCTCTCTTTGTTTAATGGCGATGAGGGGACGAAGTGCTGGGTTTCTGGGCTGGCGCCGACCCCCAAAGGCGCCACCTTTGCAGGAAAAAAAAACACAAGGTCTTGATGATTAGGGCTTGTGATTAACGCCTTTATCTTTGCAGGTCATCACTACAAGCTCTAACAATGGTCTCCATTCATCAAATTCTCAACCCAAAATCCAAACTTTAATGGATTTTAACAAGAAAAATCCCAACTTTCTTCTTTTCTTCCATTAATATTAAACAATTGCTGTCTAGATACATAGCCAATTCTTTAATCCATAAACAGTAATTTATCTGTTTTTGACAAAGGTTAATGGCTCGAGGCTACTCCCAAACATGATTCTTTTGGTAAAAATTTCAAAGTCTTTTGTTCTCTTCTCAACCACATAAGTCTTGTGACTTCATTAAATTAACTTTATTTCTTTTGACTGGCCTAATCTTGATAGACTTTGAGAGATCTGAATTTCTGTTTGTCCAATTGTGACAATAATTCTTATAAGGACACAACACAGACCTCACTGTTTATCTGATCCATTGCATGTTTCTGCAGAAACTGTCCTATCTCTTCTGTAATTTTCTTTTATATTTTCATCATCTTCTATTTTTTTTTTTGTGATCTTTGAATGTGAATTCACCCAAAAAAAAACAGAGAAAATGTCAATGAGCATCCCTCACTTGTTTTTATGTCCGATTAGTCTTGATTTGTTAACTGATCCGGTGACGCTGAGCACCGGGCAGACATACGACAGGCTGAGTATCGAGCGGTGGCTCGCCGGAGGCAATCTAACTTGTCCGGTGACAATGCAGAGGCTTCAGGATACAACTCTTGTTCCAAACCATACTCTTCGGCATCTTATCGATCAATGGTTGCTTACTGACTGTCTAACAAGCAATGACAAGAGCTGCAACTTCTCATTAGGTACTCTCAAGCTCAATCTCCAGTCTTCAGATACAAGCCTTAATGTAAAGCTTGAAAGTGTGAAGAAAGTGAGGATCTTATCAATGGAATCAGACACTGGACAAGTTTGTCTTATCCAACTGGGTTTCTTTCCTTTGCTGCTGCAATTGATTTTGGAGGCATCTCATGAATTCAATGATGATTTTCAGCTTGTTGAAGTTGCTCTGGATTGCATTCTCAGTCTTTCACCTTCTTCTTCTTCTTCTTCTTCTTCTTCTTCTCACTTGGAGTTCTTGAACATTTTGAAGAAGGATCAAAATTTGGTTTCACTGTTACATCTCTTGGAACAAGGCAATGGGAGGGTCAAGACCAGCATATGTTATCTCATTGAAAGGATTGCTTCATCTCCAGTGACATTAGATTTATGTTCAGTTATTGGCCAGTCTCAAAAAGTACTCCAAGTGCTTGTTTCTCTGATAACCGATGCCGATTCCCAGGCATCAGAGGCGGCAGTGAGAGCTTTATCTGGCATTTGTTCCTTAGAAGCTAACCGCAGCAATGCTATCAAAGAAGGCGCCACGGACAATCTGGTTGCATATCTATCGGGTTCTAAACGACGAAATGCAACCCAGGCACTGTCAGCAATTGAAATCTTGTCAGCAATGGATGAAGGAAAGAAGATGCTGATAAAGAACAGGAATGCAGTTAAAATCCTCGTTAAAATGTTGTTCAAAGTATCATCAGATCATCAAGGGAGTGAGCATGCAGTGAGTGCATTGTTACTACTCTGCCGGGAATCTCCACGGGTACGATCAGAGGCGGTGATTGCCGGAGCTTTGACGCAACTTCTCCTCCTTCTTCAGAGCCAGTGCAGTGCCAAAGCCAAGAGCAAGGCCAGAGCTCTGCTGAAGCTACTAAGCTGCACTTGCCATTCCTACCATTCCATGTAAACTGTTTTCAGAAGTCTTGATTAGTGGATTAGAGATAAGAGTTTACATTCAGTGATAAGTTTTCCAATTTAATTCAACTTTTTTAATTCTCTATCAATGTTATTGACTGAGTGACAAAAACAAAAAATGAAGTTGAAACAATGATTGACAAAATTATGAGTTTTTATCAGATTCATGTCAGATTGAATGCATATGAACAGCAGGAAAGAGTTGCCAATTGGAAGTGTACTCTTCTGCCAGTCCAGCCTGTTGTCTGGTCACTCATGATTAATGAAATGAATCAACATCCTTTTCATCTATCATTTAGTGAAAGGACACGACAAATCTATTCCAAAACAAACTTAAATCTATCCTGAAAACAGGGAGATTCTGCTGTTGTGTTGGCTTTTTGCTGCATGACATTGTTAAATCTCATATTTGCAAAAAAGAAAGATGCAATTACTCGAAGCTGTCGTGCAAATTGATCTAAGTAAAATCGAGCGGTATCATTCTGGTCTTGACACACAGATTGTATAGAAATATTTAACAAAAATATTGTAAAGAAATATCAAACAAAACATGACTAAATTTACATGGAACAGTGATTGTTAGCACAAAAGGATGCTCTGTAATCTTGGGTTTTCGGGTTAAGTGAAGTATTGCTTCTTGAGAGGATAAGGTCGAGAAATCGAGACAAAATCATGTGCTCATGGATTGTTGAATAGAACAACGATACAAGTGATGTTATCGCCACTCCCTCTGGTGTATGCCTCGTGTATAAGTTTCCTAGAAGCTGTTTCGGCGTCTGATATAGACTGAACTATCTCTACAGCATCCTGTAACACACAGTGCACCATTATTATGGTTGTTCAATACAAGAAAAGCTATACTTTTAGGTTTAAGTTAACCTCATTGAGGAAATAAAAGGTATGAAAATGCGATCATAGTAGAGCGCAGAAGACATCAAATTTAAGACTCAATTCAACAATTCGAGGAAAGTAGCAGTAGTAAATGCATTTGATTTTGTACCAGAAGATAAAGAGTCTTGAGAACATCATAATATTTCTTCAATATCCTATAACAAACTAAAACCAAAATAAAAAGGAAAGGAGACATTACTTATTTCATTATTATGATAAGAAAACCTAAGATTCATTTCATTATGAATATCTTTTGACTCCTCATCTAAAATTCCACAGTTCCATGGGTGTGCTCTTCGAGTATATATTCCAAAACAAAAAATTCCATATAGGTAATTACCTTATTGGATACAACATTCCACAGTCCATCACTTGCAATTATCAAGAATTCAATACCTTCAATCTCTTCTTCCTAAGGAGAACAAAAAGAAAGAAAGGATTAAGATGCATGAGATACCTTTAAGCAGAACACCAAGGAAGTGAGGCAAAGAAGGAATCATGTGGATAAAGATATAAAAGGAATTGATTAAGACAATAATTTGAAAACTACAACATATCTGCCAAAACATTTCCGTAAGATATCCTGCGGCAATTAATCAAAGGCTTCTGTATCATATCATTGTTCCAGAGTACATTGCTGACAAGGCTTTTCCTAATCTAAAATATGATAGAATAATGGGAAAATTTTCTTCCTTTAGGAAGACTTCATTCATTATTACGGAAATAATTGGGTAAAGGAATGAACAATTGGGCAACAATTATGCGGCTAGTGCATAACAATTAACAAAGACAATTCATTTAAGTACAATTTTATATTGCAAAATTCACAGTATAACACTTTGAGATGATGTTTTATTTAGAATTCAGCATATTCTATGATACAAAGCATAAGATGGACATTTTCTCTTCTTCATTATTGATGTGCATCCGTCATTATCAGATCATTAATAGGCAAATTAAATAAGGTAAATCAGGGAGAGTTTTATTTTTTTTAATTTTTTTATTCAGATAACATTTTAGCATATAAGTTTATAACTTGCATAAAACACACTATCATGAAGTTACAACAGAATGAGTTTTGAGCTAGCAATGTTGCACATATGTGGAAGATCTATTTTAAACAAGTCATACTTCAAACATTTAATTAATGTGCAACTGACCTGAATTTCTGGCTCAGCAACAACATATGGCTTAAGTAATCTATCTCCAAATGCACGAGAAACAGCGAGAACACCCCCAACACGCCAAGTTCCTTAAAATGCCAAGCATGAATTGAAATGCATAAGGTCAGTTCTTGAGAGTGTCCACCCAAAGAAGCAAAAAAACAATTCAAATCATCAAGAATTTTAGATTGAATACCAGCCCAAATGATGAATCCCCCTGCATTTTCAATTCTCTCACGCTCATCTGATCTATCCGGCTTGTGATCAACAGACAATGGGATTGCTACAGAATGTGAAATAATCATCTTGACAATCAGACAAAAGGATTTGACAGCAACAAATCATTGTTCAGAAAAGAAAAATAAAACATCCATTAGCATGTTTTTTATTAATTAACAAATGGCCATGCGACAATAAGATGCTATGTAAACCTATTGGGGTTAACTATGCATGACAACAGGGAATTGATTGCATTTAATGGTTGAGCACCATTACACTATTTTTTTTCCCCTTCTTTCCTGCAATATTTATTTCATATTAGATCTTGCTTTGTATAGCATGAGTTGCCTTTATTGCTATTGTGTATATTTGTATACAAATTGATGAATGAAGGGGAGCCAATCAAGGAAAAGATATTACTGCAATTTGTCCACAAATCTTGGTGACCTCTCAAGCAAAAACCATCAAATTTTATGTTTCAAGACCTTTATAATGCTGCTATACACTTCCTAAAAATACCAGACATGTATAACTAAAACCATATACATTAGTTAATTACCAAAATAATACTAATGTCAAAACTGATTACTCATTGTACAAGGAGGAAGGTGAACCTGAGCCAGATCTACAAGCAACAACTCTGGAATCTCCAACATTTGCCACAAAAATATGATTGCCTAGCAAAACAGCAGTTGATGCAGTAGAACCAGCATCTTTAAGCATCCCTTTATCTTGATTAAGATAATCAACATCTGTCTGCTCAAATGCTTCAGCTGGAACAGAGGATGATAAAATTATCAGATAAAAATATAGAAAAGTGAAAGTCAAAAATCAGACATGAAGATAGAATCAGCAATTAAAAATCCACCAACCACAGACCAATGGCTGACTTTGTGTCATTAACAAACTCTGGATGATTGCTCACATTCTTGAAAAGGTTGTTCTTAAGATACTCTGCAACTCGGGGACCTCCATGACCTATGAATTGCGTATAAACAAGAGACCAATAAATAACATCACTGAAACAATATTTAGAACATCAAACTAAAATACATGAGGAATTGTCTGGACATAATACGCTAAGCATGTAGATAAGTGAACTACTTCAGCCCTTAGCTCAAACAATTTGATTGAAAATTTGAAATCAACAGTGAAACTTCCAGTGAAGAAACTTAATGTTGCATTCTATTTCAACAAGAAAACATTAGCAGCAGGGAATTTAGCAATACCATCAAAAACTCCAAAAAATGCAGCCATCTGACCATCAACTTCTGATATCCTTGTTACAAAGAAATCCTCCATTGATGCCCTTTTTCCCTTGAAAGACGAGTATCCATAGCTGAACCATCCCTTTTTATTCCCAGTAAGGAAGCTACAACCAAAGAGCCAATTTAGGCAACACTCAAAGTTCATAGCTTTAAGCTTTAAATAACAAATGACAATCATTTATAAACTCAAAAAACCACACCAGCACAATCTAGAAAACCAGCAACTGAAGCTAATCATCTAAACAAAATCTGATCATGATGCTAATGAATTCTCTGATCTTATTTCACAAAACATTCCTATGCTTAAAACCGAGGTAGACTAAAAAAATGAACTCAAACTACTTCTCTAATTCTCTTGAAATAATGCACAAAATATCAGCCAAAAAAGAAACAAAATAATCTGTTTTCATGATGAAGAACTAGATTTTCACTTATAATTCCTTGTGAATACTAACAACTGAACATCAATCTATCGCCAAGATCTCTCATTTCTCATTGAAATCATCCAAAATTTCCATCTTTAATCCTCCTATTTCAATCTCATATCTTACAAACACCCGGAAACCTCAAAACCACCAAAATCATCAGAAAAAAAAAAAGCAATGAAAATCCAGAAACAGAAGAATTCCCACCTGATGCCCCCACCGCTGAAGAGGGCGTCGGAGTCCGGCAGCGTCATTGTCGATCGCCGACGAGCCGAGGAACGGCGATCATCCGAGGCTTATCGGATTCGGATCTTGGAGAGCTAGACCCGATATCTTTGTTTCCATCTGCGCGAGGGAAACGGGGGAGTCACGCACGCAAACGCTAATCAACATCACGTGATTTATGCGCTACGTGGTCCAATACATTTTAGACACGTATACACTCATTTCCTGTTTGAGATATTATAGCCCATCTCACGACGCGGTTTGCATGATTGAAGGTAGAACCCACCTATCTTGCCTACACGTGTCCTAAACTCCTAATCTTAATTTACTCGCTGATTAAAAAAATAAATTGTGAAAATCACAGGTATTCCTTCACATATTCATCAATTTTCATTTGGTCCTCGACTTGTGAAACCTATCCTCGACCCTGCCCCCCGAACTTAAGTTTATGGAAAAAAAAAATTCTCATCTCGTCGCAGGAGATTACCTAAGTTCAGAGATTCACTGTCTCTTGCCCCTGTTTAATTTTTTGAAATCTATTAAATAAATCAAATATATTATATTTTAATAATATATATATTTATTAAATATAGAATAATATTATATATTATATATGTATATAATATTAAAATTATATATTTAGAAACTGGGTAAGGGAGGGGGCGAGGAAAGGATTCCCCAGGTCCGACCCTAATGGGGATTTACATTTCTACCCCACCCCTGATCGCGTCCCCCTCATTTTAACCTGGCTCTAGTCCCATCAGGACAGGGAATATTTCTTTCGGGTCAAGGTAAATTGACACTCTATCATTTGGTCCTTGGCACTAAATGACTTAGTTTTTTTAAAAAAATTAAATTTAAAGGTTAAATACTATACTAAACAAATAAACTAAAATGACTAAAGAGAAGACGTTTTTAAGTGCATATTTAAAAATTATGGAAATAAAATGAAGAATGTTTGGAGTGGAAGGTTTGATATTTTTGTTATGTGGTGGCATTGAATGGAAGGGTTCATGCATTAATTAATTTTAAGGTGCTCAATAATGGAGGGACATTGAAAAGAAAATTATCATGTCTCTCTGTTTGGGGCCTTGGGCAGTGAACACATGGCTCACAATTAATTATTCTTTATTTTATTTTATTATCATTTATTTTTTTCATTTTTTTTCCGATGCAATAATAATGCTAAAGAAAAAGATGGTCAAAATGTTTGTAAAGATACATTGAAATTTCTATGATTTAAAAATATAATTTTCATTTATTTTCTTTTATTGGTTTAAGTTTTAGTTGAGATTTGAAACTTTTTTTATCATAATATTTTATTTTGTATATAATTTTATAAATAATAAACATATTTTTCATGTGTTTCTTATATAAATATAGATTGCATTCGGGCCCAACTTATTAATTCAACCCATTAGCAACATCTATTCATTGTTTGAAGGCTTCACTCAGCCCATGTTCTGGCCCATATTTGTTTTTGCTTTTATAATTATTAAAAATATATGAAAGCTATTCAAGACATTAAAATCAAAAGATTATTTAATAAATGGTAATTTTTTTATTGATACATGGGATGTTTAACACAGCAACTTGTCTTGGATTAGTGAAAAAATCTATTTTTTTTTTAAACTCTTAATATTTCGTCTAAACTGATTTAAAACATATACTCTTTGTTTTTGGTTTTTAAAGAACCCATAAATGTTTTTTTTTTTTTTTAAATTTTAAATGTCCAATAAAAAGAATACCAGCCATAAACTTAATTTCAATTATGTTTGAATGGTTCACAAGAGTTCTCTATGGACCATATACATATATATTTAAAAACAATATGAATTGATAAAGAAACCCTCAAGTGTAGTTCACACGTGTGTTTCCATTCTATAAATTAAAATTTTCTCTATCAAACATTTATGAATTATGATGAATGTTTTTGCAACACTTGGCATATTTCTCTTAAGTCCACATGTCCTTCAACTCTTCAAAATTCATTAATTCTCTAACATCAATATCAAAACCTATATTTCCTTCACATGCTATTAATCCATAAATCCAACTCATCAATGCATTCTCACAACAAGAACTATTTATTATTATTTTTTAAAATTATCTTTAATATTTTATTTCAATTTTTTATTAAAATTATATATATATATAATATAAAAATATAAATTAGAGATAATTTGGAAAAATAATTAATTTTTTAATAAAATTTATAAAATAATTAAATTTCTTGGTATGTGAGATTCCATTAATCATGACAGATAAAAAAAATAAGAGAAGTATTAATCAATATCCATTTAAAATATTAAACCATACTAAAACTTTTATTTATTTATCTATTATTATATTTAATGAATAAAAGAGAAAACGACTCTTTTTAAGAGAAATTAAAGACATGTATAGATGTGGAATATTAATACATCAACATACATGTGTCTTTACTTTGTATAAATTTTGGAGTTCAATTTTGAGTCTTCTCTGAAATAAACACTCTGGGTAAAAGACCCAGTGTCAACCACACAAGAAGTGACTCACTTATTTAGCATGAAGTGCCACTCATGAACTTTAAACTAAACGGGAAGATCACACTTTATAGCATGTTAGATTCAGGATGTTCATAAATAACATGATAGTGGAAAAAGGGATCTAAAGAAACACATATGAATATCTAGACTCTGAGTTGGAATCCAACACCATCTTTCACCTTTTGCTTAGCCAGGAAATATTCCAAGACCATCACTATCTCTAAGATCATGAACACAATAACATGATTCCCATTTTCATACACAAAACATGGGGACAAAATCTCATTCACACAAGTCTTTGCCTGGTTTTACATTGAAATATTTGATTTTCTTTACAACATTAATGCAATTTATAAAACACACATAAAAATATTAATAGAATTAATAATGGACGTAGTTCATGCATGCATGTATTATAAGAAAGCTTAGCTAGCTAGCACTGTTGCCATGCAATGCAATTCATTGATCACAAGATGAAGAAGGAGGTTGCGGTGATCATCGGAGCAGGGCCGGCCGGTATTGCCACCGCGGCGTGCCTGAATAATCTCTCCATTCCTAACATCATCTTGGAGAAAGATGATTGCATTGCATCTCTTTGGAAAAAGAGATCATATGACCGTTTGAAACTTCATCTTGCTAAACAATTTTGTTCATTACCACTCATGCCTCTCCCACACTCTGCACCAACCTTCATTTCGAAAGCCGAATTCATCGGTTACTTGGATAACTATGTTGAGCATTTCAAGCTTCATGTTGTTTACTGCACTGAGGTTGTTTCTGCTGCATTGGATGAGAATGGTAATTCTTGGATTATTACTGTCAGCAATAGGATTTCAGGTAAGAAAGACGAGTATTCGGCGAGGTTTTTGATTGTTGCTACCGGGGAAAATTCGGAGAAGTTCATCCCTGAAATTCATGGCCTTAAGAGCTTCTCCGGCGAGGTAATTCACTCGTCGGAGTATAGGTCTGGCGAGGTTTTCAGTACTAAGAATGTGCTTGTTGTTGGAAGTGGAAACTCTGGAATGGAAATTGCTTATGATTTGTCAAAATTTGGAGCTCGAACATCAATTGCAGTTCGTAGCCCGGTATTTATAACTAAAATTTCATATTGTGTTTGATCTTAATATTGTTTTTGTAGTTCACATGTTGATATCTGTTATGTTGCAGTTTCATGTGATGAGTAAAGAGACGATACATTTTGGGATGGTACTAATGAAATACTTCCCAGTGAAAATTGTTGATGTTCTTCTTGTCATGTTAGCAAAGTTTAAGTATGGAAATTTGTCAAAGTACGGAATTGTTCGGCCAAAAAACGGGCCGTTAAAGATGAAGGCAGCAACCGGTCGATCTGCAGTTATCGATGTTGGTACTGTCGACAAGATAAAGTCAGGGGAGATTACAGTATGTATTATGTAAATTCTCGTATTAGTATCATCAGTTAAAAGTAGTGTCAATCATATTGATTATTTTCAGGTAGTCAAAGCGATATCTAGAATTAGAGGTGATGAAGTTATCTCAATTGATGGTAGCTCGAATCGCTTCGATGTTATCATCTTTGCAACAGGGTATAGAAGCACAGCAAATACTTGGCTCAAGGTATTTATGAATACATATATATATATATATATATACAAATGTATATATGTATGTGTATTTATATAGTTTGAATTGATTGCAAAGAGTTGAAGGTTTGATCTGAATGCAGGATGGAGAGTTCATGCTTAATGAAACAGGGATGCCAAAACAGAGCTTTCCAGAGCACTGGAAAGGAAGGAATGGACTCTATTGTGCAGGATTGTCAAGAAGAGGACTTCCTGGTGTTTCCATGGATGCTCAAAACATAGCCAATCATATTAATATGGTTTGTTTACTTGTTTTAGACTTTGATTTCATGACCTGAATTAATTAAAGAACATAGAAATTAAAAGCTTATGAAGTAATAAAATTATAAGTACAATAGATGGAGAAGAAGAAGAAGACTATGGAATGATGACATGATGTGGCATTTTAATCACCATTTCCAGAAGACATTGGATCCACACTTGAACTTGTCTTTGCCTTCGCACTCGAGATCCAAGTCATCGGAGATGAATGGCACTTTCTGGGATTAGAGAAACAGAGACATTTTTAGAATTAATCAAACAATGTGTAATTCAAGAAAGTTGAGTCTTTGATACTCAGAAATTTCAGACCTTTTTTTTAGCTAGATCTTGGCAACCGGTGAAGTTCTCCGGGAACTTGCAGGTGCCAAACTCGACAGTGTACGCACGGGCGAAGTTGGCACCGGTTGTAGCCAACCTCTTCTTATCATTCAGTTCCTGCAAAAAATTCAAGAATGATGATCATCAATTGAATTTTTCATTAAACCATAACAGACACATGCATGATGATGTTCAACACAAGATGCTAACCTTGTTGGCTTTGCTCTTCTCAAGGTACTCGTCGAAGATACTGGCATTGGCAGAGGAAGTGGCAGCGGTGGTGGTGAAGACGATGGCTGCCAGGGATAGAAGGGCAGCCCTTCTTCCCTCAGCCGCTTTGGCTTGAAGCACGGTCCGTGATTGTTGAGCTCTAATGGCGGGCAACTTTGGAGTGGCGATGGCCGTGGTTGGAGCCGAAGCAAGTTTCGAGCTGAGATCAGAGCCTGCAGAGAGAACATAACTGCAAGCTAAGACACTAGAGTTCATGGCAGCCATGAATACAAACCTTGAATGATGCTTTGATGGTTGAGGATGGAGATGATTGTGCTATTAAAAAAGAATTGTGGCAGGCGTGTGGATAAGGTGAGATTGCCTCAAGCTCATTGGCAGCTCTGCTTCTCCACAATATCACATTGCTGGCAAAAGTGGGCCATCCAAACAATTTGTAAGGATGTCTTTTTAATCCTGAAACACAAAATCTTGTCTTCACATTAACTAGATCAAGAGATTTCACCAGAAATGGAAGCACACATTGCCTTTCAAACTGGTTTACTGCTCTAGTATTGCAATTTTCCTGTTTTTTATTGTACACATGGGAATTGGCAGGAAATTGGAAGATGGGTTCAAGATTCAAGCTTTTCTGTCAACAGCAGTGCTGATTTTTGCAAACTTTGCTTCAAGTTCAAACCATGTGTCAAGACCAATGAGCTTGTTGAACTCCTCGAAAGTGGCTAGTTTGTGAAGCTGGTCTCTGGTGCTTCCGGACTCTTTGATAACCTTGAGAATGTCAATCATTGCGCGGGCAGAAGCATAGAGAGTTGTCAGTGGGTGAACGATGATATGGAAACCCATTGCTTTTAGTTCTTGCGGTGTGTGCAGTGGTGTGACTCCTCCTTCAAGCATGTTGCAGACCCTGTAACCTTTTGTCTCACGGCCAATTTCGATAAGCTCTGCATCATTCCTTGGTGCCTCGACAAAACAGGCATCTGCTCCTGCCTGCATAGATTCAAATTCACATAGTAAGAACATAGTATGTCCATAACATATGAAATAAGCAATACATTTCTTAAAACCGCTTTAATTTTAGTCTAAGCAAAGCGCATCAGAACATTGATTTTCTCAGTCTAAAACTGACATGCATTTTGTTGTAAGTTTGGCCATTAAAAGAACCATAAGAAGAAATGTGATGTAGAACAAAATAAGTAGCGAAAAGGCTGAAACAGGAAGAAATTTTCAATGAAGGGATAAAGCTAAGAATTTTGCATATTTACACTACTAAAGAAGCAGGAACTGAAAAAACATGGATTCCTAATCAAATATAGACACAGGGAACATTGGATGCTCCCTTCTATTTTCTATGTGAAGTGAAAACATAAACACAAAAATGGGTAGTATGGATCTCACTGACAAATTACAAGTGGAGCACAGAAGTGAACTATATAGCTCACGAAATTCAGCAATTTTAGCTTGTTTTAAATTTCAGCAAAGAAAACAGTTATATAGCTTATGTTTTGTATCTGTCATTATAGAACATGGCAACTCATAAAATTTGAATGTTCAGTAACCAAAAACGTGCTATGAATTTACAAAATTGATAAACACTATAAGCATTTCAAAACTATCCTTCTAAAGCAGCAGAAGCTGACATTAGTTGTCACATTTCAAAACACAACAGATTAATAACATAGTAATTACATCATAATACCTGAAAAGTGAAAACAAGGAGAAATACACAACATCATAAAAGGAAATAAATACATCACCGCGTTTATCTACCTTTCAAACGTACACAAATAAATAGGACACAATTGTTTAGTTCATGACCACAGTAAATCCCCAACTAGCAAAAATTATAAAAGCACATTTACTTTGCAAATTCATGGCATGAGTTTCAAAAACCAAGGACAAGATTGATAAGCCATATCCTCAAAGTCCTGGAACTGCGAAATTGATTGATTGATTCCCCCTAGATTTGACAGCTTATCTTAATTTTTAGGATGCTAATGCCATTCACTCAGAAACATAACATTGCAACTTAATCAAATGACATTTATTTGTTTACCAACTGTGTCAGCATCTAAGATATCTTTAAGGCCTTAAAGTCTTGCATTTCAGAGGAATGGAGCCCAAGTAGCTTGGTATAATTTAGATAAGGATAAAGTTATCACATAGTTGGACATAGACGCAGAACTCTTTCCAAAGAGCCATGACTTTTCTTCACCCTTGTTGCACCTCAGTCCCCCATAATATATGGAAATGTTAGGTGGAAAGAAACAACACTGATCTATATTTATTTTCTTTGAACTAAGTCCAGACTTAATTTAGTTTATAGGACAACATGTCTGTGTGTGCGCTCTAATTCAGAGCATTAATGGTGCTGATATTATCCTACACAACATATAAATTTTAAAGAATAAGGAATTCAACAAGATAATGTAATCAGTTCTCCTTTATTGGAATTAACCAGTTGTACAAGGCAAGAAAAGCAGAATTGGTCATCCTCCCTTGTCAACAAATACCAAACGTTTTTCTGAAGTATGAGCCTATGAATCTAGATGAATGACAGAAATCCATCACTTTCATTACAGATCTTACACCTTCAGAAGATAGATATAACGCAGAGCCAATGAAAATCCCTTTAAGATAAGTCAAATGATCTTCCTTGGATACTGAGTTGCCTTTTTCTATCTTGAAGCTTTTACTCAATTTTAGTAGGTATACATGTGCATACTCCCAAAGGTTTCTCCAAAATTGCTAGTCCACCTCTTATATTGAGTATAAAACTCAGGATTCTGCCAGATGTAATTATCATTTCTGGTTTTTACATGCTATCTTGTGGTAAATGCTTAAACATGTAGGTTATGTATATGATGCAGTTCTCCAACGTTTGTCTCTGATAGGAAGTCTGAGAGTACAGTGAAGATGAGATTACCAAAAAGAGCAGTTAAATCTTCTATAATCAATCCCTTCTCCCTTTCTGAAATCCCATTATGTATTACTTTCCTTATCTTGGAGGTCAATTTTATGCATTGTTATAGAAAAAAAGGATCAAGAAGGAATTTAATACTTAAGCCCAGAAGAATTAAAAAATAGAAGAATATTTTCTGGTTGACTAGTCCGAAATGTAGTGGATACCACTGATGGTGACAGCCAAATACTATAATTAACCAGCAATACCACATCATACATTAGGTCTAATCATGGTATATCTCAAAACTAGGTCCACAAATTTAAATAAACACTTAGATCCATGGGGTAAAAAATATGCATGATTAATCTTTAGCAGGTCATAAACACAAACATACATCTTCAGGGAGGGGCATCAAATATATTCACAAGAACAAAATCAGAATCAGTTAATCATCATTTGCAACGCAAGTATCCAGGAAGAATTAATAGTGTAGAATGAAAGAACTGAGATAAAACAATATCCTTCCGTTTCATGATCAATACCTCCATGTAAAGGTTAGCCCTATAAATTGCTTCGCCAAGCCCAGTCTTTGCAGATGTTGCACGTGCATCAGTTCTAGCAACAAGGAAAAAGTCAGCATCCCCTATAGCATCTCTAGCAGAGGCAATCTTTGCTGCATGCTCTTGTGCTGAAATCACCTATAGGTATCAAAATAGAAAACACACTGATTCAATCCAAGGGGAATGTGAAAGCACAACAAAAAGAGTTGCCTGCCAATTAACGAGACAAGGTGCCCATAGCCATACAGGTGCACCAAAGAAAGTTTCAGGAATGAACAATAACTATACAGTAAAAGCAAGTAGTTGGTAGATATGAAAAGAATCCACTTTGTAGCATGCGCAAGAACTTCACACTTCTCAAAAGCATCAAAAGCGTGTAAAGGATTCAACCATTACCTGCTTGCCGCGCATATGCCCTTCTCGCCAAAGAAGAATAAAGAAAACAATAGATTAATCAGCATCAGACCATTTAAAACTAAGTGACGAATAAAATCAAATTAAAGCTATAAAGAAGCTACAGTAATGCCCAAGTCAAAAAAGAAAGCTCCCACACACCACATTTCTTAGGCCATGCTTGATCCTGAAATCATAGAATACAATTCAAATCTGTTAGTATGATTTCTAGGAATATGATTAACTTCACTCATCTAAAAAACCACAATACATCACCTCAAGGAAGCAGCCAGCGGCACCAGCTGCAATCAAATCCCTGACAGTCCTCTGAACATTCAGTGCATTCCCACCTCCAGTATCTACCAAACATTATTAAAGATCAAAATTAAAGCAAACTGATGGCCAATGTAGTAGGCTTCCAAGCTCTTCAATTCTCAGTAGCATTTTCATAATTAATGAACAATTAATGTCTTGGTCTACCATATATTCAAAACCACGGAGAAAGAGCAACAAGAATGCCATTAAATCGATCTAAAAGAACAAGAGAACGAGATCGAACCAGCATCAGCAATGATGGGAATCTTCGGCGCCGCTGCGCACACTAACCTTGCGCTCTCCGCCATCTCCGGCGGCCTGAAACCAAAAATCCCAAACCCTAAAGATTACTCACAAATCAAATCGAACAAAAAACTCATCAAAAACAACAACAACAGCGAACGAGCGAGCGAGCAGAGAGAGACGTGAGGAGCCCGAAGTCAGGCTTGCCGAGAAGGGAAGCCGAGAGCGCATAACCAGAGATGAACCCAGCGCTGAAACCAGACATCTGAACAATGGCCGCTGATAGGGCATCGTAGCACCCCGGCAACAGCACAGTCCCCTCCGACTCAATCAACCGGTGAATACTAGTCCTCCCCGCCAACGCCTCCGCCATAACAACCGATCTCCTTCCAGGAACCATCCCGATCGAGCAATGCCGGCGACGATCGCCGGCCGATGGGAGCATCGGGACCCGCAGCGCCACCGCCATCGTCATCGTCATCAAAGCAAGTGACAAGAGCTTTCGAAATGAGTAATCCCTACACCCACCGATTAGGTTACCCGACTTTGTTTCTCGACTGACGTGGATGACCACGTGTCATCCACGTGGCATCCACGAATTTTATTTATTTATTTATTTATTTTGAAGTTTTAAGGTCAAGGTGAATAGCGCACCTTTTTTATCAGATAAAAATAAATAAAAAAGAAAATCAATTTTTTTTTAGTTAAAATAGGGTGTATTTTCATTAGCATTTTTTTATGTGGAAATTGCCAAAAACACCCTCTAAGTTTGCATTATTGCCAAAAACACCCCGTTAGTTTTGCACTCTCCAAAAACCCCTTCCTTTTTATTTCCATGCTTTTCAACCCCCCAAAGCATGTAACGGATGTCAACAGAGTTATTTTAAAATTTTATGGACAAAAATGCCCTTGCATGGGGAGTCGTGACTGTAGCCATTTCAGCGGTATGAGAGGAAGTGGGGGGGTTTTCCGTAGGGTAACCCCAAGAGAGGAATTCACTGGAGCCTTTTAGTTATTTTTTTCTCAACTAGAGTCTTCAGTTAAACCATTTCCGAAGCTGTCTCCGAAGTTGTCTCTACCGGCGCAGCCTCTGTAATTGCAGCTTTTCCTTTTCCACCAGCATCTCGAAGGAGAAGTCCCCCGCGCAAGTAGTTGGCATTTCATCAGTGTGCAAACTAAGGTATTGAGTATGGTTTTATGTTAACTGTTCTGTAACAAAGAAATATTTTTCGGTTTTGTTTTGTGCTCCTGTTTTTGTTGGAAGATATTGAAGTCTGGAGGAAGATTTCTCTGCTGGGGTTTTGTTAGTCTGCAGGGCAATTTCTCGGCTAGGGTTTTGTGTTGTTTTGCGCTTTCGTCTGTATACACTATCGAAATAGTTTTTTCGATTGTTATGATTTGTGTAATATTTATAATGTACAATTCCCCTTTCATTTGATATCGTTTCAGTTTTAAAAATGAGGTTTACGTTTAACAAATGAGATGTTATAGTTTAAATTTTGTTTTCTCTGTTTAAGTATTGTTGTATCTGATTAATAAACTAGTTCTCTGTTTAACAAATGATATCTCTGTTTAAGAACTGAATGTTACCGTTTAAACTCTTATATTTCCGCTTAATGTGTTGTTGTTATCGCAGGCTTTTGACTATGGCGTTCAACCTGGTTAATGGGCGATGCTATTTGACACCGGTAGTGGAGACCTTAGCTGAATTGAAAGATAACATGACCCCTCGACACTGGGAGATCATCCGAAGGACACCGTTTGCAGCATTCACTGAACTGGAAGCTATCTACCAAGAGAGGGCCCTTCTTGATTCTCTATTGCAAAGGTACGATGGCCGCACCAATAAATTCAGGATCGGGGAAAGCTTGCTGAGTTTCAGGCCTCAAGATGTGGCCCTCGTTCTTGGTCTGCGTTGTGATGGCGACGCAGTCATGTTTAAGAAGAACAAAATCCGCTCAGCGTTCGAAGGTAGGTATTTATCAAACACCTATGAGAGACACAGAGACTCCATCAAGAGCACTCTTGTCCAACTTGTTCGACAAAGGGGGGAAAAAGAAAATTTTGTCAAACTCCTGATGGTGTACCTCATGGGTACAGTCCTCTTCCCAAATACATCATGCTTGGTTCCGAACTGGATCGTTGATTATGTCGATGATCTACCCGCCATGGGACGATATGCATGGGCGCAGGCGACGCACAAGTGGCTGATGGAGGACATTCCACAAGTAGCCGCTCGAGTGCAAGATAGATGCGCCGGGAAGAAGACCAACACAAGATATATTAAGGGGTGCTCGGTCGCGCTTAACGTATGGTTTTACGAGCTGACCGGAACGGGAAAAGAAAGTCCGATTCGGCAAGATCCCAAGAATCTCGTGCTACGGTGAAAGTAGTTCTACGGGAAGCAAGCTGACCAGTAGAAACCAACTTGTCATCGCTCGAAGGAAAAGAGGTAATAAATCATGGACAATGTTTAACATAAGTCTTTAATGTTTAAACATTTTATGTAGCATTTAAATTTATTATTTACAGTTTAATATTTATTAATAAAGGTTTAAATATTTTGTTCTCCGTTTAAATACATTCTATAATGTTTAATATATAAAAACTATGTTTAAATTTAGTTGTTATAGTTTTCAATCGAATGATTTATTTGAAATTGTTTTGGTTTACATATGTTAGTTTCTGAAAGTGGTTACGGCGAGTCTTTGAAGAAGAAATATTTGTTGGGGCCAACCGAGCGGATGGATGCTATTGCTCCCGGAACCACTTGCTCGAAGGCGGGGATGAGAGGCGGCCTCTATCGTGCGCGCTCAACCACTTGCTCCGGAGAAGCCCTCCCCACCCCGCCGATTGCAGCAACCCCCTACCACGACAACGACAATTCCCCGATTGTGGCGACCCTCACGACCATGGCGGCCTCTCCGGCCAGTGGCGACCCCACCCAAGCGACATTAGGGCGAAGATGTCGACTGCAACTCTTATGCGAGCGTGCGGATATTGATGATCGAGTTTCCTCGGCTTGTCGCTCGTGTTGAGGCTCCGGAAGGGACGTTCACGATCGATCGCTGCCGTCCCTTCAAACAACTTAAGCACCCGGGACGAACGAGGCGCCGGAATTTGACGACGACGACATCATCGGGGTGGTCATTCCAAGACGGCCACATTCGAAGAGACTTGCGAAAAAGAGAACAATAGTATCTCTGTCTCCACCGCCGGCTGACGATGAAACAATAGCAAAACCATCGGCGGCTGATGCTGTTACTGAGTCTGTCGCCGTTGATGACATGGCCATGACGGTGGAGGACATCGTAGATGATGTGGCCGTTGCCGCGGTTGAGAAGATCGTTAACTCTCTTGTTAACGAAATCGCCGACCCGGTGGAACCGGCTGCCGAGATTGCAGCATCAAAGATGGACACAATCCACGAAGAACATGAACAAGCTAAGGGTTTGTCTCCGATGATGCTTTGCTGCGTGCCACGGTGAGAAGATCGTTGAATCATTGCGTGGCCGTGGCCGCGACCGATCGTATGCAGCGTCGAGCGGGGACACAATCCCACAACAACAAGAACCATGTAAGGATGTGTTCGCGGTTGATCATCGTCGCCGTCGTCCCCGCATCGAGCCGGACACAATCCCACAACAAGAACAACCACGTAAGGATGTGTTCGCGGTTGATGCTGCCGTCGCCGTCCCCCGCGATCGAAGGAAGATACACGGTGGTCTTTGAACACCGTCAAGGCTCAACGATAGTGCCCCATGAAGACCCGACCGAGCAACGCGAGAAATGATCAAGTCCAATCAACAATGGGACGCAACGGCTCGGCAAGTCTTCGTTCCGAAGAAGAAAAAATGGGTTGGTCAATCTCGTCTTAACAAATACGAGCAGGAGTTGATGAGGATCTTCCTTAACTGCCGTATGGACAGGTAAGTTTAAAGTTTTCATAATAGTGTTTAAATTTGGTTTCTAGTGTTTAACTGTCTGTTTATAGTGTTTAAATGTGTATATATTATCGTTTAAGTTTTCTACTTAATGTTTAATTATTTATAATATCATTTGAACGTTGATAATATCATTTAACTATTTAGAATATGGTCTAATTATATCTGTTATCGTTTAATCTCAGCACTGTCGTGTGGAAGAATGACGCCGTCAGCACCACACGGTCGAATTTATACACTCTGCTTTAGGGGAAGGAGATGGTCACAGATGATGTGATGGACGCTTTTGTATGCATAATATAAAAGTCGCTGAGCAAAGTGCCATATCCCTACAAGAAGCGCGCCTCCATCACAAGACCGTTGGCGCTGTTTATGTCAAAGCAGGACGACGCACATGATACAACTATGGCTATGATCGGAGATGCTGTGCGCAGCTTGCATGAAGTTCAAATTGTCATTCTCCCGATAATAATGAATGGACACTTCCATGTCGTCGTCCTTAACAATGACAAACAAAAATACATGCATTATTCTTCATGCGCGGGGTACGAAAAAGACGCGTCGGACATGGTAAGTTCCTTAATTATGACTGATTGATAGTGTTTGTTATTTAATTCGGTATTTTAATCTCAATTTGGATATCTCGACAGTGGAATCATTCGACACGGCTGTCGATATGGAGCTCGGCGAGTCAGCGACCGCAAAGTACCCACTCCTTTACGACATGGAAACCCCACGGCAAAAACAAGGAAGCGTCGATTGTGCCGTCTATGTCATGCGGTTTATCGAGCAATTACTTTGGGGTGAGAAGCTACGACTACCGCAGACAAACGTTCCTTACCTGAGATTAAAGTATGTTACCCGCATACTTAAGGAGGGGAGGGCAGCCGGCGTCCATGAGAAGGGGGGGTCGTCCGAAGTGGGTTAAATTTTGTTTTCGCAGAACATGACTTGTTTATGTCAACGTCAATTTTGTTTTCGAATGTAAACCAGGAAAAATTCAATTCATTGTTTTCATTTTTTCGAAGAACATGACTTGTATATGTCAATGTAAATTTTGTTTGTTTTCAATTGTAAAGCAGGTTAAATTCCATTCAGTTTCATTTCATTGTTTAATTTACAGTGTGATTGTTTACATTTCAGTTTAATTATTTAACATTACCATCTATCATTTAAATATCAGTTTAAAACTTTTAAAATTACAAGTTCTCCGTTTAACATAACACTGTCTCTGTTTAAATAACTGATAATACTGTAAAGAATAAAAGTTAATATATGAAAAAAATTGGCAGATCAATTCGATTGTTTCTCTTTAGAAGTCGACTTTATTTACAATGCCTAGTCGGCGACAGCTTTCATTACAAGATCTACGATTGTGACCGGATCCATGGCATCGTGCCGCAATGTAACTCATGGACATCAAACTCTCGCGACTCGATCCTCTTTTCGCTCTAGGACGCCCAGTCGTCTTCTCGTCACAGGCGGTCGCAAACGAAGCTCACGATTTCCGTTTGAAGGCCTGTCATCGTCGAGTATGGGAAATATAGCTTCCTTATACGCCAGTTTATAATTGTCGACGGTGAAGTAGCCACTAATAAATCGATGAACGTTGGTGTCTGTCTGCATGATTGCAGCGCAAGCATGTTTACAAGGGATACCATAAACTTGCCACCTTCGACATGAACAAGTTCTGATGGCAAGATCTACAGAGTTGCTGCACTGGTCGATCACTTCGTAACGATCATCGACACAACGACCAACACGAAGATTTCGGCTATCCTCAACAATTATCTCTACCTTCGAATGTATGCCTGGGCATAAGTAGGTCTCCCATTTGTTCGCTTGCTCACGCCGGTTACATAACATGCGCATCAACTTGAACCTGACAAATAACGTTAAACAAAGATAGTAATGGTTAAATAATTCGTAAACATTTTAAACATTATTGTAAAAGGTTAAATGATAAGATCAATATCTAATGTCGGAGAAGTATAATTAAACAAAGATGGCAAATTTTTAAAGGGTAACACTAAATGTTAAGTGTAAATCAAAATTCGCAGACCTTATGGAGTCGACCATTTTCGTCACCGGTAAATGACGAGCTTCTTTGATCCAAGCATTGAACGACTCCGCGACATTTGAATACATCTCACCCCAACGATCACCTCTGAACAGATAATTCGACCAATGTGCCATATCCGATTTATTAATCAACCAGTGATGAGCTTCGGGTGATGTGGCCTGCAGTTCATTCATGGTATCATCGAATTCTTTAGCCGTGGATGCCCACGCAATGCGGAAGCATATCGACCCGAGACTCTCCCTCAATGCCTTCCCAAGTCCGACATTGGCTTTCATAAAATTGGCCTCCAAATGTCGAAGACGAGTATGCATGTGGCGAAGAAGGGAAGACTCTCGCAATTGCGCTTTATAAGGCCCTTCGACTGTTCGACACGAAGGTAATTATCTCATGATAATCTCCTTCCTCGTATAAAAGCATCGCCTAACTTAGATATGAACCAAGTCCAATTGGCATCGGGTCTCGTTGTCGACTATACCGAAGGCGACGTGGAAAAAAACCATTGTTTCCATCTTTCCCCTGGCACCCAGATGAGTGTACTCCCGATATTTTCCAAGGAGGTGGGTACCATCGAGAAACAAAGCAGCTGCCCCGCAAGCCCTCTTGAATCCCACAATACACGCTACCGAAAGAAAAGAATGCACGCTTTAAAACGATCACCGCCTCTTTCCACGATCGCAACGCTGCCGGGATTTGTCTCGACCCACTTTATCCACATACCAAAGCAAAGCGATCGTAGTTGGAGATGTCACCGCTGCCGAGGACCACCCGGGCATGCTCTTTTTCCCAACCAAGCTCGCTTGTATGGTATGTGGACACCATGTTCCCGCAACATGTCCTTCCCGAATGTCGATGGCCTTGCATAAGGGCCGGTCCTCGAGCTTCGAATCACTCGTGCGCTTACCCATTTTTTGGACGCTTTCGGATGTGACGCCGAACCTATGCCACCACCGCAAGTGTGTGACGGGTTGATTGTCTTGATTCTGAAATTATTTTTATTATACTCTTTTGAAGCATGAAGGCGCCAACGACAACCATCGACAGCGCATTCCACAGTCACCCGATGTTTTTCGTTCTTTATGAATTTGAAGTCAAAATTCCGTTTGATTGCATGATTTTGAAGTACGTCCCTGAAATGTTCAACACCGTCAAAACGTTGTCCAATATCCAACGACAGCACTTCAGAATGATCTGACGAGGAAGGAAGACATCCTACACCGTCAGGGTCACCATGTGATTGAACGGGAGCACTCGCAGAATCTGAATTCCTGCCAACACTTCAGAAAAATGAAAAGATCAATATGTTAAGCGGAGAATATAATATTTAAGTGATAATGCCAATATTTAAACGTTAAATTAAATACTTAAACCGTTACCAATTAACGTAAACGAATAGTACAATATGTTACGCAGTAACTGACATATTTAAACAATAATGAACCCATACATCTGGATCAAATAAAAGAGAAGGAACTTACAACGAGTAAAACTCGTTTTCATTAGGATTCCGCAATGGCATATTGTCTGTCTCAACAACAAGATCAACTACACTGCATTTTAAGATGGAGTGCACGTGATACATTCGCTGGAAGTCAACATCGTTTTCTATTGGACAAACCGTTTTATATCCATCTGGTGTGATAAACTTCACCCTGACAAGGGAAACTTCGAGACCCCATCGCTCACATATCTCAGCTAACACCAACTCCCAAGAAGTCTGAGCCGTGAACATTAGCACTCTTCCCTCCTCGTTGAATCTAGCAATACCGCAAAAATTCTCCATAATATATCGGCCGAAAACCAAATCGTACAAACCAAATGAAATGAAGAACAAAAAAGAAGATGAAGAAGAAGAAAAAGAAGATGTAAACAACAAACAGCAGTTAGATAGGCAAACAGAAAAGTGCACAGTTGTATGCATAGAGGATAGACTAGACGTGATGTGATTGGGCGGTATTTTTCCCTCCATCCCAAGGGCAAAAAGGGAAATATATGTCAATGTCGCGAGGAAGACATATTGTCATCGCTCGAATGAAAGTTCTCACCTCAACATGAGTCTCTGTTTAAACGTTTAAGTATCATTTTCTCCCTTTAACTTCATTTTTCTCTGTTTAAATTTCATTTTCTCAATGTAACATTTTCTTATTGTATTATATCAACTTAATTACAATGTAATTTACCTAAAAAACAAATCTCTGAAAGAAATAGAATTTTCACTTAAGACAATAATACAATACAACATTCATTTTCTTATTCAATATCAACTTACTTAAAATACAAATCTCTGATAACATTCATTCCCTATAACTTTATTTTGCCCTGTTTAAATTTCATTTTCTCAGTTTAACATTTTCTTATGAAGTATCAACGTAATTACAATGAAATGTACTTAAAATACAAATCTCTGATAAAAAATACATTTAATACATTTTATTATTAAATATCGGCGTATTTACAAATGACCTTCACTTAAAATACAAATCTCTGATAAAAATACAATGTAAGACAATACAAAAATTCTCTGTTTAAGCTTCAAACTTCCCGTTTAACGCAAGACGTAACCATCACGGATAGTCATTGACACCTTTGAATAGGGTGTACACAACACTCGCTCCAGTCAGACCACATTTTTTTATAGATCAAGTTCTTTTTAAAGGATATGTGATGAACCTTCTTCTGGTAATCATCCGCAATCAACTTGTAAGTGAAACTTTCTTTTCTTGACCCAAGGCGAAACGCACTTCCGTCATTGCTTACCCGTAGAGTAGAGCAAGAAGGCGCGCATTTCGACTTGGGCAAGAAAAAAATAGTTTTCTCCTACATGCTGTTTAGGGATGACAAGAGGAAAACAATCATCACACATCCTGTAAAAAGTCTATAATCTAAAAAATGTGGTTTGAATGGTGCGAATGTCGTGAACACCAGATGTTCGACTCGACAGGATGACCATCACACAAGAAGAAGAGGAAGAGGAAGAGGAGTGGTTGCGCTAGTAGAGTATGTTCAACGAAATGGTTCTTCCTTCACATTTATACTGCGAAATCCAAACAGTCTGTTGCCGCTTCGGCTTCCGATTTTAATGTGCGACGGCAGTGGAAACGCTTGGGTAACCGAGCGTGCATTAATTACGCTTGGAGACCGCTGCCACCATCGCGTTATATACTTTAAGCGGATAAAAATACAATTTAAACGATAAAAGAAGAAATTTAAACATAAAAGACAATATTTAAACGATAACAGATATATTTAAATCTAAAGTTCAATATTTAAACAATAATGAGAAGTATATACACAATGCCTACTCTAGATCAGATTCCGTCACGATCCGCGATCGTGACCGAAGCGTGTAATGTCTACAACACAACTTGTGGGACCCGGAAGGTTGGCAATGGCTAAAACGCAACTCACCGTCCTCGGGACGCTCACGACTCGATCCTCTTAGTATCTAAAGAATAGCACAAAAAAACTCTCCATAATTTAATCGAAGAGCTAAAATCGAGTACACCAAATGAGAAGAAGAAAAAGAAGAACAAGAATAAGAACAAGAACAAGAAGAACAAGATATGAGCCTTCTAAACTTTGTTTGAGAAAAAGCAAGCATGAGGCATTGGAAAACTATGTATAAAGTTCGGACATGATATGATTGGGCGCCATTTTTCCCTCCTTTTGCAAGGGCAAAAAAGGAATTTCATATCATGGACCAACTTCAACTTACCGGCGTGGGGTTAAAGGGAATGTAAAATATAACGGAGGGTTGTCCGGGGTGTGCAAAAGTTGGAGGGGGTTTTTGGGCAGTTTTGAAAATGACGAGGGGTGAACAGTAATTTTCTCTTTTTTTATTATAAATTATCTATTTTATATGTGGAGTTTTTCATTTGTACCCAGATAATTATATCAGGCTCAGCTCTGTAGATTGCAATCAGATCATGTGTGTGGTTATTTATTAAATATTACTTTAATTAATTCTAATTTTTATTAATATTTTTTATCAAATTATATGCCTAGTGACCATATATATATTATGTTTTTTTTTCTAATAAAAAAATTATTTTTTAATAACTTCTAATTTTTAATTTACACTTTTAATTTTTATTTAAGAGTAATAATTATTTATGGTTGTAATTGAAAAATCTTAAGTTCCAGAAGAGTAATCAAACCACTTTAAATAATTCACCTCTGTAATTGCTTGCACTTTGCTTTTTAATTTTTTTAATTTTTTTAATGTATGTGTTTTTCATTTTTTTAATATTTTTATTAGTTATCTATTTAGAAAATACAAATATTTTATAAATTATAACTAATAAAATATTTAAAAGGATCATATAAAAAATTAAAAATATAATCTACAAACAATGCATATACTATATATATTTATATATACACACACCTTTAAAAAAAGTGAGAGCAAGCGAGAGGGATAGATGGAGAGAAGGGATCAGGAGGACGACGAGGAGCGGCGCCACCTCAGTGGCGGGGGAATCGTCCATCCGGCGTGGCCGACGGTGGATGGCCCGCTCGGCCTCTCTCCAGAGGAATCGGTGGCCTATGCTCGCAGATTCTTTCGCTGGGGTTTCGCTTTGCTCCCCTGGCTTTGGGCAGTCAACTGCCTCTACTTCTGGCCCGTCCTTCGTGTACGCCCCTCCGATCTCCCAGCTTCCTCCCCCCTCGCCCTCCTTCGCCCCTGTAAGATCTCCTTCTTCAGCTCTTTGATTCCAATTCTGTTTTAGGGTTTGGAGTTTCTAAAAGTTGTGATCAATTGGAGGAGAATCTGCTGCTAAAGCAGTTGTTTTTCGATGAATTTTGCTTCGTTGTGTAATTCTACATTGCATTTGATATATAATCATATTATTGAGTGTTGAAACATTTGGGAATTTGATGCGACTTTCCAATGTGAAATAAAAATTGAAACTTTAAGGTTTTTCAGAGGAGATACTGAAGAACAAAAAGGTTGATTTTTTATTTATAAATTAAATAAATCTATGAACACAAAGGTTGTGAATGGCTTGATTAATTGCTATATATATATATATATTTCTATGAAGCTTTGTTGCATTTCCTGATTAGGGTTTCAACAAGATACTTATGTACATTGGTCACACTGATAGAATTGCAGTAGCATTATGAGCAATAGAAAAACTCAGATAAATTACACTGTTAAATTTATATATTGCTGACATTCTATTGAAATAAAATGGCTGACAATTCTATCATTTGATGAATTCTCTTTATATTACTTGTTAAGTTGGTTGTTATTTTTTCTTCTGTTTTTTTTTGGGGGGGGACTTGGACATGTAAAAAAGCTCACACAAGGAAATAAATCTCTCATATTATGCTCTTTGGCTTTTGCTTTGCAGATGTCCTGCGATCGGCTATCGGTTTCACTATATTCACTGTGTTTCTATCGATTTGGGCCTTGATTTTCATGATTGGAGGCAAATCTCTGTTCGGATCGGTATGGGATGATATTGTTATGTATAATGTTGCTGATAAGTTAGGGCTCACCGGATGGTACTAATATTGCTCGTATTTCTTGTTAACTTTTTGGTATGAGGCATGAATGATGTTGTTCATCGAGTTTCCGACTTCTTGTAGTCTAAAAATGTTGTGGCTTTTATGTACTTAGATTGAGAAATTGTAAGGAATGCTTTTTGGCTATGAATTCCTGCCTAATGTGCATAAATTTACATGATTGTTGAACAAATTGCCACCCATTTGGTTGTGTGAACATCATGTATTCGCATTCATGATTTGTTTTATGTTATATATTAAAAAGGGTTAAAAAAAAAAAAGAATATTTAGTAGTTCAACAGGCTGAATGGATTTCAAGCTCTCACAGACTATTTTAACTGCAGGAATGAACAACATTATATAGGACATATATAATGTTTATTTCTCACTGCATAGCTTTAGGTTATAAAACACAGCAACAGAGCTGTAAACTCTAAGCCCAGCATACATATATTTGTCAAAACAACAAAGTCAGACTAATTGCAGGCACGCATACGACTATTGACAAAAACAAAAACAAGCCGGTTTATTTCCACGCTGAAGCCACAACCAGAATCTTGTCCTCCCAACCGAAGTAGAGAGCGCCGCCTTCTTCCTTGACTTTGTATCTGTCACAGTAGGGCTTCAGCAGCGTTCTGATTGCTCCATTCACATAAGTGCTAAGCGGGCACGAAACAAAGCCGGCCATCATCATTCTCGCTCTCCATTTCCCGGCAGCTTCATACCTTTTACACATTGAAACAATGTATGATTAGTGTTGCTTGTATATAGCATTGGAATTTCAGATCTGTAGTTGTGGAGTAGTAATAATATTTACCTTTCTATGCGATCGGCCCCTTCACATGCCACAATGTTAACTATGTCCCGTGCGAGGCATTGCCTCTCCACATTCATCCTGTCCGGGCTTGACCTAGGCAAAGTTGCATCAAGTGACTCAAAAACAGCGGCGTAGTAATTGTAAACTTCCACGAACCTGTGAGGATCGATTATCAGAAATTTAATAAAAAAATTGAAAACAGACGTTTTGATTAAACGTTTCATTCAGTCAAGAAGAAGAGTTTACCTTGGAAAGAATGGTGCTGTGTTGGTATTAACATCCTGTTCAACAACTGTCACAAGTTTTGGATTAAGGCCCTTCACCATACGAAGAAGTCGATCCCGCTGGTTGACTGTCGATACACTCTCATCAGGCATGTGGTGCAGCTGAAAAGCAAAATTGACGACAAGTGCCTCCCCAGGCCGGCAGTCAAGCATTGAAGGTGTCACGTCCCCAGTTTTAGCAGCTATTGCTCGAAACTCGAACTGAACACCATGCTCTTTAGCAAGTTCTTCAAGGCGCTTTCCTATAACTTTTAAACCCCCGACCGCCCGTTGCACCGATTCTGGATCATCCACCCCGGTTATCCTCAACCGTGGTGCCTTGCTTCGGGGATTTGAAAGGGCTTGTATTAGAGTAATATATTGGCTTCCTTGGTTAATATCAAAATCTATAATATGTACTCGCTCTTCGTCTTTGAAAGCCTCGGCTATAGCACCATTGGCTGCCATAAAACCAAACTTGAAGCATGGGCACACCTCAAAAAGTATCTGCATTGCGGAAAGCCGGTCTGAAGTTGGGGGCTCCTTACACTTTAAAGCCCTGTAGAGACCTTGTCCCGATGACGCCATTCTAGCTGCGAGGCCTTCCACCATGTAGGCGGCAAGCCTTTGTGGAGGGTCTCCTTGGATTGAGACCATCTGCCGGAGTTCTGTTATCATGCTTGATGCTTCCTCCATGTGACCTTCTGATATTGCGGCAGCACAGTCAAAAAGCAATTGTTTGGGAGTCCTTGCTTCTCTACTGCTATCAGTACTGCTGAGGTTCGAGTCCGACGATGATTCCTTCGGTGAGTTGGGACTTATAGCATTCTTTATCGGCTCGGACCAATCATCATCAATGCTCATTTCTTGATCAATTGCTACCAACTCATCATCATTATCAGCTAGTAATGCTCTCTCTAATTCTTGAAGCTTTAACCTGATTACATCTTCATCGAAATCTAGGTCATTCTCCACTGTTTGACTATCTGAAACAGACTGAGTGCTTTGATGAGAAATGTTGGAAGTTAGCGGTGAATCTTGTTGACGGACAGCAGAAAAACAAGCACTATATGGATTTTCAGAAACAATAGGAGACTGGGAAGCAGCCAGAAGCTGATACTGAGCTGGAGTCACTTGTGAACGGATCATGGTTCCCGGAACACCAGAGTTGGATCCATGGAATAAATTATGTTGCGCAGGACTTAGCGATGAGTTGAAATATTGATGACTGTAGATCTCTGGATGAGAAGTATCTAATCCATAGTGATTGAACATCCGCTTATCTGAGTTTAGCATTTGAGAGTTCAAACCCGAGTTGTCTCCACTGCTTCTGCGTGCGTAAATGTTGGCATTCCCGTAAGTTGTAGAAGAGGAATCTGCTGACCTTATCACAGACATAATATCCTTAACCGACATACTATTCAAAAATAACTATGGTAATATCAAGTTCAGTGTCTGAATGAAGGCAACTTTCGCCAAGCATCAACATGTCATAATGGCGTGAAACATCGACTACCACAAAAGCAGGACACTTCGATTCTCAACGATAAACCCTGCAGGTGGAAGAAATTGCTATAAATACTATAAAAGACTAAAGTTTGAATGAATCAAATAAAAGGAGGAGAAATTTCAGAATAAAGTCATGAACTCATATGCAAGACAGACTCATACTTATTGCTAGTTCTTATAAAGCAACATCATAATTAAAATTTTTTAAAAGAAACATACAGAGGCCTTGCAAGTAAAGAACTCAGCATCATCATGACTGATTTGGACCATGATATATTTACAGAAATTTCACTCAACTTACAGCTTGCATAATGACAATCTCTAAGAAAAACTTTTAACTGCTGTCAACACAAAGTACGAGAAAAGTAAATGAAAAATACCAAATAAAAATGAAGAGCTGTGACTTATGAATGACCATGATTGTGAAATTTAGTTGCAAATTGTGATAATCTATAACCATACTGAATGAATTCTAAAACAATGTTCAATCCAATTAATACATGCAAAATGGGAGCTTTTTCTCCATTCAAGCATATATGCTTCTTCACCTTTTCAAAGAAACTGAATTTTAGCACAATCACTAACCTAGAAATAACACAAAAGAAGAAATCATAATCTGTAAAAAAAATCCCATATAAACACCATAGAATCCCTAGATGGAGAACTTTGAAGAAAAAAATAAACCATCTGTTTAGGTTTTGTAATCCACACCCTGATTCAAAACCAGTTCATCCATATACCAAGAAAAAACCCAAATTCATTCATTCAATTCAGATGAAATCAAAAGAGAAAGAAATCATCACCGTACCGCAAAAGATAGAACAGGACAGAGCTGAAGCCTATGCAGAAATCAAGATCTCACTCACCAAATGTTCAATTCATGATAATTCAACCCCAAAGTTGAGATCTTTATCACATATCAATGGGAATTTGACCTTAAAATGCTCAAAAAGACAGATTTTTTTTTCTTTCTTTCTGAGAAACTTATCTGCAAGGTTTGGTAGGTAGCCAAATGAAGGAAGGAGCCTGGAAACTGAAACGAAGACTTTTAGGGCATCAAATCGCCCAAAAAGAGGAACAAACCAAAATCCAGCCAAGCAAACCGATGAAAACCAAATCCTTTCCCAATATTCACACAAACACAATCAAAATCAAAAGTCAGAGACTTGCAGAACTAAAAACTCATAGAACAAAAAACAATTAATCAAAAAAAAAAATCCCAAACAAATTGATCAAGAACTAGAAACATACAAAATCAAAGCTGAAACCTGTTCAGATGATTCTTCTTTCAGCTCTAAAAGTCTAAAACCCTTTCTTCTCTTCTCTCACTGTTTCTCTTCTCAGTGCTCTCCTTTGAAGACTTTTTTTTTTAGTTGCTGGTTCCCTTTGTCTCATCTCATGCCTTCATTATTATTATTATTATTATTATTATTATTATTATTATTATTTTCCACCCATAGATTTCCTTTTTATGTTTGTTGGATTCTCTTTGTGATTCTTCCACAACCCCACTCATTTCTCTATAAATATTATTAAAATTATATGTATATAGGGGAAAAATTGGAATAACAACTCAAAATATATTTTTAAAAAACAATTATACCACGAGTGTAATAATTGGATGGTAGTGATCTATTCACATTATAAAAAATAAATAAATAAAAATAAAATAAACCGATTATAAATCTCAAAATAAAAACATGTTGCACATATACAAAAAAAAAAGTTTGAATATAAAATCAGGTGGAGAAGTAAGACAGGTTTCCAGGAAATATTGAAAAGATTATCTATCTATATTATCTTTGTCACTCAAAAAGTATTAATGATTTTTAATGGAATTGTCGGAAAAAACAGTATAAAAAAATTATATTTGTAATTAAAAAATATTTTCTAATAACATGATTCTCTTAATTTAGTTATTTATTATTATTTACATAATTAATTTTTTTTAAATTTTTTTTACTGATTTATTTGCATCGTGTGAGTCTTATACAAAATGTAAGATAGGTGTGGCATGTACTTTATTTGGTTTGCTATTGTTGACTGTTGTTGATTAAAATGTAAGAAATAGACTTGCAATTCTTAATCTTAATCCAATTCATGAAAGTGAAAGATTTAGTGGTGGGGGATGGCCCTGTGATAGTAGACTAATTAGATAAGGTTGTACACTTGCACTTATCTTTTACTTATTTATTAATTCATTAATTAAATTGTAACTTGTTTGTTAAAGTTATCTTTTTAATTATTTTAAGCAGCAAAAGAGTAGTTGGTGAGGATGGATTAAATTCATTAACTATATAATTCATAGTGTTTGTTTGTTTGTTTGTTTGTTTATTTTTTAAATAAATAAATAAGCCACTTGTGGAAAGTTTACTTTAATGATATTTACACATATATTTTAATTTGCTAAATAAATGAAATAATTAATTTTTATTTATTTTAGGAAAGTTGAGAAAAATAATAAGTCAGAGGTCTCACACTTGGAATTCTAGAAAACATTATCTTTTCTCATGCATTTCGGTGAAGGCTCAAAATTGAATTAGCAACTTGGTCAACAAGTTTGACTCTTTGCTATTTTGCCTTTTTTTAATTTTATTTATTATTTTCTCAATAAGGGGAAAAAATTACACTCATGTAATATGCTAGCATTTGATACATTATTTCTCTATAAGTTATTATTAAAACATTTTATAAAATAAACGGAAAAAATCACATAATAATTTTCATTTTAATAGGTCTAAACTAAAAGATATGTCTGATCATGAGAGAAATGTATAATTTACATAGTTTTGAATATCACGGTGTAGAATAATTGAAGATATTTTTTTAAAAAATAAATAAATCATATTCAATTAATGAAAAAAATATAGGAAAAATATATCACCAATAAGAGTTACAAAATACATTCAGAGAAGGACATATACTAAAACTACCCTAGTAATGGAAAAATACAAACAGAGAAAAAAAGATGCGCGTGAAAATTTAAAGACAGAAACAAAAGGATATTCAAAGGCCATTATATAATATTGAGAGGAGAATTGCTTGAGAGGCACTCATATAAGCTAGTGGGTTCATAACTTCTCAGGATCATTTGCTCGTTTGTATAAGACTCTAAGAACTCTAAGGTTCTATTGATATTTTGGATGAAAACTTCTAGTTTAGCATTTTTCATCTCGGGGACGGTAAATATCCACAGAGTGATAGTATGATTATTTTACAAGTAATCATGAAAATGGTAATTTCTTTTGGAAAAAGAGTTCATTTCGCTCTAGTCAAATATTTCAGAGGGAAGTTTAAATATCCCTTTTTATAAAGAGCCTTTGGTATTAAGAAAAATTCAAAGAATGTATGTTAAGGATGAAAAAGTTTAAGGACTTTTTCATACTTCCATGTTACTCGACCACAAAAGTAGAACATAAGCGCTAAAAGCCCGGGGTACTCCGTGAGTAAGCAGAACCGTCAATCATTTTCCTAAAAATCATACTAACATACTTGAATTGGTTTTCATGATTTCAAATTCAAACCCCAGTTAAAAGCATACAAGTTAAAAACATTTGGTTTTAATAAACAATTCATAGGTGAATTCAAACCCCAGTTCACACAAGTAAGAACACATATACCGTAGAATTCAGTTTATCTCATGTGCTTATCTCTGACACATGATTTCTAATATTAAAAAAAAAAAAATTCATTAATGGTTTTAATATTTCTCTAGGTTTATTATGGTGTATTTGCAACTCATGTTTCACAACTTCTATTTGTGAAGTGCTTGGTATGTATGCCAAAAGTGAAGGAGAAGACTTACTATAAACAATTTCGCATGGTGTCTTTATTGTTGAAGGGTGAATATTTATAGGTATATACTCTAGTTGGTCCCTCTACTGTTCTCTCTCTTCCCTTTTGGTCCCTCTACTCAGAAATGCTCCCGACTAGTCTCTCTACTTTTGAAAATGTGCCTACTTAGTTAAAAATGCTCCCAACCAGTCCCTCTACTTTTAGAAATGTGCCCACTTAGTCCCTCTTAGTGGGCACATTTTTAAAAATAGAGGGACTAGTCGGAAGTATTTTTTAGTAGAAGGACCAAAAAAAAAGAGAGAAAAAAGTACAGGGACTATTTTGGTGATTATACCATATTTATATTGTAGCAACATGCAACACCAGTTTTGAATTAATGTTCAAGAAAAGCTTCTTCCTCCTATTGCTTTTTGTCTGCATCCAAAGTTTTTTTTTTTTTTTTAATGAAATTTAATCTTCTCATCCGGAGTATGACGTCTGATTTTAGTTTCATTAATGTTCTTTATTTGAGAACACATAATGGAACTTTGTTGTTCATCTTTGATCTTTTGCAAATCCGGTGATTAAGCCTTTTTTTTAATATGAATTTTAATGTTTTTTTTTAAAATGTGGTTGATGTTTCTCTTTCTATATTGTCTGTTTGTGTTTTTTTAATGTAAAAAATATTTTTTTTATGAATTTTTTTGATAAATAATATTTGTTTGTGAACAGAAGAAACAAAAAATTAATTTTTATTTTCCCTTATTTATTGTGCAAAATGACATATAGACCCTCATGCTCTCATAACTATTAAAATTAATTTTTGAAAATGCTGATATAATTTTCATAAAACTGTGTGTGTATGCAGTATGCACACACAAATGGGGTTTTTGCACCACTCACTTTTAAAAATAACTCATAACTCTTTTTTTTTTTTTAATTTTATTTCACTTGTCACATCTTGGAGCAACATAGAAATCATATATTTTTAATTAAAAATAAAAATATACAATTGTTTTTTAATGCAACATAGTGTTTTTAATTAAAAATAGGACATATCCTCACATTATCTAAATAATATTTAATAACCTCTATCACTAAGTAATTATATAAACAAAGTGATAAAAAAGCATTTACATACACTATAACTAAAGTTTAAACATAAAACTCCATCATATATATATATATATACAGTGTATTCTGTTTTTCAACAAAATCATTTGATCAAGTTTAGATCCTTTCCAAACCATAGACATCTTTTCAAGAATAGCTTAGAACAAAATCAAGAAACCATGGAAAAACTCATGAAGCAAATTTTAAGTGACAGCAATCCTTTCTGCAGTAAAATTTGGACACAGTTTTAACTTGAGATAATTTTCGGTTTATCTGCGCATAAAATTGAACATATTGTTTTTTCTGTACATGATCTGGAGATGTAACTATTACATTATACACGACGAAAAATCATCGTACAAGAAGTGCAAGAGTTCATTTGTGCTATAAATGTCTTCTTGGTGAGCCATAAGGTGTCGTTGACATGCGAGGAGAGTCAAACGGTGTCGTTGACTTCAATGGAGTGTCAAAGGGTGTAGACGATAACTTCAGTGGATGAATTTCAGGCCATGGGTCGAGGAAATTGCTTGTCGGTCTTGTAGGGTAGAGTGAATAATTAGCCGGGCTGTAGTTGATAGCTCCCGTCGAGAAAGCTGGATGAGGAGGAGACAGTAAATAGCTTCGGTTTGATTGTTTGCATTGTCGCAAAGGGCTTGAACAGGGCGATACGGGCAGGGACAAGTTCGATCTGCTAGCAAGATCACTGAAAGAGGCGTCATACCGATGTTTTAAGTAAAATGTGGCACATAAATTTCAAATGACAATTTGGTTTGATCATACCTGGCATTAAAAGCTAATGAAAAACCGTTAGTTTGTGCTATGGAATACTCTCTATCACGGAGAGGAGAAATGCTTCGTCTTGAATACAAGTTGCTGGTGGCCTGCAGGCGAATTACAAGTAAAAAAAATGGTAATTGAAACTAGTGTTTTAAGTTTAAGATCTTTTTTGACATGAAGTAGACTTTACCTGGTTATGGTTTCGATCACGGGAAGGCAATGTATTCATAAACATAAAATTTGAAGCTGTTTTGGGTGTTTGATCTTGAACAAATGGGTGTTCCAACAGTTTTGCTGCTGTTGGACGGGCCGATGGGTCTCTTTGCAAGCAAAGTTTCAGAAAACTCTTTCCATCTTCAGACAAATGATCTGGAATTTCTGGTATATCTTTGCCATTTCCAATTTTAAATATTGCAGCTGCCTGTTAAACAATATTGATATAATTCAAGATTACCGAAATTATAAACAACAACAAAAACATAAGTTGAGAAAAAAGCGCACCCCTTCATACTGGCTCCAAGGAGGTTTGGAAGTGGCCATCTCTAGGATGGTACATCCAAGGCTCCATATATCCACAGAAAGAGTGTAGCCACAATTGTTCATGATAACCTGCACAAAACCAAATATATCAGTCAAGGAAAATTGGCTAAAATTTGCCTCTAATCAAGATATTGATAAGAAATATGCTCCGACAGCATTGTATGAAGATGCTAACCTCAGGAGCCATCCAGTTTGGGCTTCCTTTGAATGACCGTATTGATGTGTAAGCCGATATCTGTTTTATGATTAAAAAACCAGGAACCGGCTATCATGAGACAGCATTAACTGGTATCTATGTACAAAGGAAAATTTGAGAAATAGATAATGATAGAATTTCTATCAGATCTAATATCGTCAGAGACATTGTGGGTTCAGTAGATAACAGGACGTACATGTTTAGCCATGCCAAAGTCAGCAAGCTTGATTTCTCCATTAGTATCAACGAGTATGTTAGCCCCTTTAATGTCCCTGAAAGGCATTCCTCGGGCATTAAGATCTAACTGGATTGTTGATAACGGACTCGCACCTTGCTATCATTATAAGAAAAATCAGCAACAGTATACCTGTGAATGGTATTCCTTCCGTGTAAGTAGGCAAGACCAGAAAGAATCTGCCTAGTGTAACTTTGTATTACAGGCTCCTTGAAAGGCCCATATTCCTGAAGTAACTTATAAATCGATCCTCCGGAAACATATTCAAGATAAACAGACAGTGTGCCGTCAACCTACATTATAGAGTTTTATATTGTCATAATTTCAAAAATTCTAGTTGAAGATGGAACTTTAGGCAACTTTCAGGCAAGTATGGAATTGATAACAAATTATATATGAAAAAACTATTAGATATATAAACTTGACTTAATTTAAAAATCAGTAAACGATTTAATCAATTTATAAAATCGGGATTTATTTATAAAGGAAGGGATTTAAAAAGGTAGAAAAATCTTTATCACGTAACACAACTCTTTGCACAGAAACAGATCAAATGATTTAAGGAAAAAGACATAAAAACCTAAATCAAATGCCATGGATACATATAGGTGCTCAGAGCAATCAAGACAAGTAACTTGACCAGTAACAAAATGAGTATCACTGCAAAACTAATTTCACTCCTAAACCATCAACGATCATAAATGCTTCAAGGATAGAGATTTACCAGTTCACTGCCATAGTATCGTACAATGTTTGGATGTGAGAGTTGACTAAGCAACGTGATTTCCTGTGCAGATCATAATGCAGCTGAGATTAGTTTCTAATCTGATATACATATCTAATGCAATAGAACAGTGATATTTTATTCTATTTTATGAAAAAGAAACATCAAAACTATACCTGATTAAGTTGCCTTAGGCATTCTTTTGAATTTGAATCGTCACAGATAATGCTGACCTCTTTAATTGCACACATCTGCCCGCTTCCACTGTCCCATAGATGCTACAATAAATCAGATGAAAAATTTTCTTGCTTTGATATGAAGCAATTTCTTATATCTCAGATTCTCAGAATGTGAAAAGAGTAAAAGAACTGCCAAAACTTCTAGTGGAGTTCATCTTTCAGAAGAGCGGTTTACATACACTGAGTTTACAATTAAAATTCCTTTTCATAGTGTTATCAACATGTTTTTGACATCAAAGTAAGAACGAATGAGCACCTAAACAAGGATTAAGAAGGAAACCAGGGGAGAGTTCAAATACCTGTTAAATCCTTGATAGACATGGCCAAATGTTCCCCTTCCAATCAGCTTTCCCTTCTTCCAATGTGATCTAAGACACTGTGAAGAAGAAGAGGTAGGTGAGCCAGGAGGAAGTGGCAGGGGATGAGGCACACATCTCATATCATCCTGCCAAACTGTTGCAGATTCAGGACACATGCTGAAAACTTTCTGATGAATAGGCGATGTAGGAGCAGTGTGAAATGGATGCCCTCTTGATCCAGAACCACCATTTGCTGATCTTTGATTACAAATTATATTCCCAAAAGTTTGGCCATGAGTGAAGGCAGTTCCACTGCTAGAAGGCACATCACCACAGTACAACGGAAAGTCTTTCTTCTGGGAGACAGATGTCTCATAACATTTGGCATGCTCCAAACTTGGATTACACAAGAATGTATGGCTTTCTTGTGGGACATGCACTAGTTTCTGCAACTCAGGTTTCACAAATTTTTCCTTGGGAGCACCGGCCAGCTCCGGGTGCCTATTTATCACAATTAAACAAAAAAAAAAAGCGAAAAAGTTAAACATGAGCAGAATCTATAATCACTCACTTTAAATAGACACTATGACTTTTGATGGACATGCTAGGAAAACAAGATTAACATAGCAAAAGAAAAGCTCTAAGGAAAGGATAACAATATATGATTCCAAAGAGGAATAAACCAATAGACTGATTCTTTTCTTTTAACAACAGAACACAAAACTTTAAAAATCTAGTAACTTTTTAATTAACTAAGATTGACAACAAAAGCATCTCTAGTCGGCAAGCATATCAAGAGACATATTCCCAGAATACCAAAAGTAACAGATCTTAAGCACAAATAGTAAAAACTATATATATATACACACACACACACATACATAATTAAAGAAAACTAAAAAGCAAATCCCTTCCTTTGATCAAATAAACAGAAAATTCTCAATTTTTTTTTTTATAAAAAATAGGAATGAAAACCATGAAAATAAGGGAAACCACTAGAATGAAAATCAAACCCCCTGAAATTAGCATTCCACCTGAAAAGCAAAGCAACAAATTTTGGGGCTAAACAAAAATCATGTAGCACAGTGAAGTACCTCAAAAAACCAAGTTCCGGGTTCTCATCAGATGAGGCATAAGAGGTAGAGCTAGAAGCCGAGATTGATCCAGTAACCAAAACCCCAGCTTGATCATGGGTCTGAAGCGAGGAAGCCGAAGCCAACTCACAGGGCAACGGAAGCCGGTAGCCTAAGGAGAAGAGAGGAGCCACAGCGCCGCCACCAGCGGGGGAGAGCTCTCGAGGAGGGGTTCTGGTGACGGAAACCCCATCGAAACTACTTGCTTTCAGTTCCTCTTTGGGATTACTCTTCCTGGGAGTCGATTTGGACTTGGCTTTGGATTTCGATTTGCTTGGCCACCATGCTGGCATCTCCAGACGCGATTTGGGGATCCAGATAGAGAGAGAGAGAGGGGGGGAGGAAGGAAGGGAAGGAGAAGGCGAAGGTGAAGGAGAATGGAAGCAAAGGGACGGGGTGAAAAGCGAGAGCTTTTTGGAGGTGGGCGCATACAGTGACGAGAAAGCGCGCATCTTCCTCGGTGTTTGTTCTGCCGTGTTGTTTATTTTGTCCAATTTTTTTTTTTTTACATTTTTATAAAATACGTATATATATTAATCAAAATTATAAATATATATTATAATATGTGTGTATTTATATATGTATGTGATTAATAATTGAATTCATTTATTTGAATAAAAAATTTAATTTTTTTTTACATAAAATATAGAGTGAGTATGCACACACATCATCAAATTTGAGTTTTTACGCGTGTTAAGAGATTAACTACATCATGAATGTAATTTATTTATTTTTATTAAAAATAAAAAATAAGTAGTATATTGGATATTTATAAGTTATGTAGTATAGAATTAAAATAAAAAAAATTTTCTTTAAAATTTAAATTTCAAATATAATTTTTTTTATACTTTCAGAAAATAAGAATAAAACAGTAGTATGTTGGATATTTATTTTTTATTATATAAAATATTGAATATATACATAAATGTGATATTCATGAGAAATATATATTCATAATTTAATAAAAAAAGGAAAATGAAAACGAACTTGGAATTGGATTGTGAGAAGGTTCCTGGATGGATTTGCAAAGAAAAGCAACAAATAATAATAATCATAATAACAATAAAAGTAATTGAGAAGGTGGGGGTAGTTATCTTGTCTAATGCGTTGTCTTGACAGGACATTCATGGGACCCACTTGCATCCATCGATCTCACCGCTTTGTGGGTCCCAACTTTCCTTTTTTCCCATTTGTTTCTATTTAATAAATATTTTTTAAAAATTAGATCAATAATAAAATCTTTAAAAATTAGATATTGGTATGTTGTTTGTGCGGGCAGGAAAGCTGATTTATTATTTAATTATAATATCTTTTGCTACATCACGTGTGACCAATTCCTCACTTATTTATATATATATATATATATTGTTTTTTAACTACCTAACTTGTGAAATGAGGAAATTTTATGTTTTTTTTTATAAAAAAAAAAAAACATGTATACTTTAAAGAGGTCAATAAATGAATGAATGAATAAATTTGGAAGGATTTTAAGTTTGAGTTATAAATTCCTTGTGGACACTAACTTGACTTGCAAGTTTGTCCACCATTGACATTGATTTTTCATTCATTGACTTCTTCTTTTTTTGCTATAAATTTGTGATTAATGAAAAGATGGACTTTGAAGACTCCTTTGAAACATTGAATCAGTAAAAGTAGAAAATAAAATAATAATTAAAAAAAAAAGAGTGAAAAAGGAAGAGTGATATTACATAGTTTTTCATATCCAGTGGATATTGTTCAAAAGATCAAATATTCACAAGAAAACATCTCACTAGAGTTACTATAGAAACTGATTTCACTGATCATCACCTTTTCAATCATAAGAACAAGAAGAAGAAGAAGAAGAAGAAGAGATCACTCTTATGCTGGTTTACAATTCATGCCTCCTCAAAGTACAGAGAAAATGGAAGCAAGAACCACCCATCACTCTGCCTTGCAACATGTATTTCTGTTCAACCATTTGTTAAAGCTCATCGGCATCGGTATTGTCGTCATATATCATCATATCGGAACAAAGAAAGACGCCTTAGAAATAACTGTTAACCGATGACGGGCATGAAGGCACGAGAACTAGACCGGGATCAAGTTAAAACTATATGTTTGCTTTCTTTCAGATCAGTACAGAGAGAACGCGGGGCCGCGGGAAACCAACCGAGGGGGGGATGCGCACACTCGAACCGAACTTACATTGAGTTCATGTAGATTGATGGCAAAACTTTTTTGTTTCTGATTCTACGGAGATGTCTTCCAGTCATACTGAAGGTTAAGGTTATTGAAGCTATTGACCGATCCGAGCCCGCCAAGAAGCCGGTTGCTCACTTCCATTTGTTGATGGTTCATGGCTGATGGATCTTGTGAGATTTGGTTCATACCTATCCGCCCGTTTACCGTCATTGCAGTGGCATTGTTGGCCATTGCTGCTCTTATGCCGCTCGTCGTTGCTGTTGGACCGAGTCCGCCCATGTTACCGAAACTTGCCATTCCACTGATACCAGAATTGTTGGTCATCCCATTTCCGACCAAGCAGTTCCCTCCGTTCAGTGATTGCGCCATTCCCTTCACCTCATTCCCCAATGTACTTGCACCAGATGACATCAACATCTCATGTAGAATCTGCTGCACTGAGCTCTGAGGATCGTTGTGATCTGCATCATGGGACTGGGGCTGCGTTGACGGAGGTTGCATCGTTGCCATATTTGGTAGAGTAGTGTTATTGGATGTCGAAGGTGATGTAAACGGGGAAGACGGATTGGGTTGGGATGGCGGCAGTGAAGTTGATGAGCCAGACGATGGGATTTGGACGGTGTTACCAGTGTATGGGCTGTTCACAGAACTCATCGGGTTTTCTTGCCGGGAATTCATCGAGTTCTGATGGAGCAGACTGGCAACAGTAGCACCAGATGTTGGAGTGGATGATGGGACATTAATAGAATTGTTCACTCCAACAACACCATTGCTTCCTGCAGTAAGTGGTACACCCACAGGATGTGCAGAGCTCTGCTCATTGTGGTTCGAGTTTTGAGCCATCCCTTGCTGCTGCTCCTCTGTTTGTTGAGCTTGGTGAGCTCGAAGGGCGGATGAACCAGAAGTCTTTCGAGGAAAATTAATCAGGCTATCTGTTCGATGAAGCAAACAGATAGGTCTATCAAGTTTGAAGTCTAAAAACGGAAATCCACTAGTAAACTAAGATCGAAACAGAAAAGTTCATGTAGACGCATTCCGACAGAAGAAAAGAAAAAAAGGAGGAAGCTGCTAACCCATAGGTCCAGTTCCGGTTTCTCTGCTGTAGTCGATAAGATCCTTCATGCAATTTACCACCTCTGATATCTGCAGAATGAGAGTATTGGAGGGAACAAGTTCAAATAAAGAATAATCAATGTATCAAGAAACAAATCAGTTGTAATATGACATCAATTTCCCAGATATCGAGCAGATGTGTAATTTACTAACAACAAAATATTCTAATAAAAGGTAAAAACAACACTAGGTAGAAAAAATAAACAATCCAAAATTATGTAGAATGCACCAATATAACAACAATATGACAAGTAATCAATCTGGTCTGAAATATTTTGGTGCCACAAAATTGACAAGATACTGAATAATCAATCTAAATAGCAAGCCAAGCAAAATGATACATAAACCTCAACACATGACTAAAAAATCCAAAAATAAATCAAATCCTCAATAATGTATATAAGCATAAACAAACAAAATTGAAAGGAGCGAAGTTGAAGAAATAGATTGCTTGATTGCCTGAGGAAATGATCCCATCAAATGTAAAGCAGGACTGCCAACAGTTACTGCACTTGAATCAAATGTCAAAACATTTGAATAACCTTAATGCATTGCAGGAGATGATATTATGCATTCATTTATTCGTAAGGAATAAGTACGGGAAAACATAACCAGTCCCCTTCGATCCCACAAAAATAATAAAGAAAAATCATGGCGTCAGACATGGCAATGATAGAACAGAAAAAATTGCTATTGCCTGTCAGGATGAGAATTTAATTCATAGACCAATTGGAATATAAAGTAGCAACAAAATGACACACCTGAAGGCAGCGAACATATCTTTTTGTGTATCCTAAATCATTCACGAGAGGCACCTCCAAAGCTTTAGCTAATTGACGAGCAGAAGCTACAAATCTGTAATACAATTCAAATTCCAACTCAGGATATTAAATACACAAAAAATAACCCCACTGTAAAAGAATGCAACATGTAAAACTCAATCATACAAATAGAATGTGAGAACTCAGGGAATTAACTGAAATATAGCTTCAAAAGCATGACATAAAAACAAAGAAAATGACAGGTGCGTTACATGCTAATGATAAAAGTCAATGGTCTGAGTCTTCTCCCTATTCCCCACAGGCACACCATACAGATTCTTTAGACAAATAATAAGTAAGGAAGCCTTAAAAGCTGCATATTACCACAGTCAAGACTACTATCACAAATAGTGTGATAGCAAAACTTCTAACTCGCATATAAGCAAAATCTTTAATTTTAGGAAGACCAAGTGTATCCACATGACAAGGGTTAAAAGACAATTACATGGGACAACAAGATATGAAGCAAAGGAACTTTTTTTATGCTTGTAACTCACCCGTAATTTTGTTTTGCATAGAATATAATAAGTCACAGCATACAGAACTAAATTAAAAAGGTTTAAAGAATACAATAATTAAGTAGAAATATAAGAATTAACTTACGAATTGCAACTATTTTGTAGCTCTTGAGCAGACAAGCTAGATGATGCATTCTGTGTAGCTGAGTGATATTTTTGTACAACTGCCCCAAGTTGACTAACCTGCAAGAAGAAACAAGCCCTCATCGTCTCAATGCCAGATTTTAAGAGACAAAATTCAGAGTCCTATCTATGTCGCAAAAAAGCATACCTGAGGTATTATCAGCCTCCGAGGTATAAGCTCCTCATGTCGCCTAGCACAAAACTCCCAAGAAGCAATCTAGCCCCAAAGTAAAATAAAATAAGTCACATGCCACACCAAAAGAGGAATTCATTAATGTAGCTACACTTGGTGCACACCTCATATGCATGAATGGAACATGTTTTATTGATTGCTTACAGTTTCTATAGATACCACGATAAGTGCACATCAGTCTACTACACAACCAATTCTATGTGTTTATTGGTCTTGTGCCATCACATTATAAGATGTCCAGAAGACAAAATGGGAAGAAGAATGCACTAAACCTAAATGCTCACTTTTGAAGAATAATTTTGCCAGGGTATTAACAAAACGGCTGCAGAGTATAATATTTCAAACAATGAAATCTCTCACCTTTAAATCTGGATTAAAAACAACGCGAAGCTGCCCATCACGTACTACGCGCAGCTGCTCAAACACACTCTCTTGAATTGCTTTAGCATAATCGAGCACAATTTGACCTGATGGGCTCTGAGTCTCATGAGGCATATCAACATAAAGAAGTTCCTCCAGAGTACCACTAGCATATTTGATTTGGCATAACCTTGGCAGAACCTCAACTGTCGTTTCTGAAACCAGAAAAAAGGTCAAATTGAAGCAATATTGTAGAAGACGAGAGACAACAAGCAGAAAACCATAAAGGCATAGACTAAATTTCAAGAGTGATAATCATGATAATTGATGAGTAACTTGACACCAGGTGATACATACCAAACCCACGGCCAGGCTTGCGATTGCATATTTCACAATGCCAAACATCCTGCAAATTTGCAAATAAAATTTAAAAGCCTTGCATATACAAATCTACATAGGAAAGGAAACAAATGATTGTAGCTCGGATAGAAAACCCCAGTAAACTTATTCAAGCATAGCCCATAAATGAAAATACTAAATAAAGAAAAAACTAAAAACACCAAGTCAATAGCCGTAAAGCAAGCCACAAGCCACTGAATTTTAGAAGACATCTTTCTTAGCTGATCATACCTGAGGAAAAACACCAGTGGTTTGGCGGCCACTCGCATAGAGAGAGACACACCACCTTTTCTTGGCATTAGGAGCAAAATACTCAGCCACAAATTTTCTCCAGAAGTCAATATTGTTATCCTGCAGAACAAATAAAGGGCTGAGACAACCAGAAAACAAAGGAGATTCCTTCTTCATACACCCCCAAACTATGACCACACTAGACATAAAGAATACGACAGGTTTACCTCTGGTCTATGTTGTTGGTGATACATGTAATGCGTCAAGCGTTGAGCACACATCCCAGGCTCATATATATTAGGTTTCACTTGAGATCTCAGAGGAAGACCCTGCTGAAGTAGCTGCTGTTGCAAAGGTGTCCGTTGCTGAGGTATCGACTTGAGAATCTGTTGATGCTGCTGTTGTTGTTGTTGTTGATGCTGATGTTGCTGCATCTGCAGGATCCGCTGCTGCTGCTGCTGCTGCAGGAGATTCATCTGGGCAGCATGTGCAACTTGAGAGGATTGCCTCGACAGCTGCAACAGCTGCTGCTGATGCTGTTGTTGTTGTTGTTGCTGTTGTTGCTGCTGCAAAAATAACGATGCGTCTGAATGTGATTGTTCAAGCTTAACTGGTCCAAGGTTTCTCAAAGACTGAAGTTGCTGAGGCTCTATCTTCACACCACCAATGCTACCCCTCATAGATTGTAGCTGCTGCTGTGACTCCATCTTCATCGCACCCATACCACCATGCAAAGATTGTAACTGCTGTTGTTGGTGCTCCATCTTCATCGCTGCACCCATATTTCCGTGCAAAGATTGCAACTGCTGCTGCGGACCGTTCTGGTCGCCAGGACCCATCTGAGTCTCCAACTTAACAGGACCCATCTGTGGTTCCATTTTAACAGGAGCCAAGTTGCCCACGCCGCCCATTGCTCCGCGAAGCTGAGGTTGAGGCTGGCCATGCTGGGCATTGAACTGTTGCTGAAAGCTTTGCACACCATCAAGCTGCTGAGACTGCAAATGGTCCTGGCCAAGCTGATTACCAGCAGTGTTCTGAAAGTGCTGCTGTCCCTGAGCAGCAGTGGATGCAGACGCGAAAGAAAGTGGATCGGTCTCTGAAGCACCAACCATATCAACAGCACTGCTTCCACCACCACCTACAACACCAAGATTTGCTCGGTGCTGAAGAGTCTGAGCACCAGAGAACCCAGCATTGGGGCCGGGTACTCCATTCCCAAAGGAAGGGTTAAGCAAAGAAGAGACATTGGCCATGTTACCAAGCAAGTTCATGCTGTTATTGTTGTTACTGTTGAATTGGGTTCGAGGGGATACAAGAGAAGAGAATGGGGGCTGGGATGGCATGGAGCCCGGTTGTTGCCCTCCACTGAGAATGGAGGAGTTGGACCGGAGCAACGACGGGGTGACTGACTGAGCCCCGCCAGGCGTCGGAGGCCCAGAAGGCACCATCGGAGCAATCAAAAACTATAAACAAGCCTCAAAAAGTTGAAATCTTTCCCAACTAAATCAACATGGCCTATCAGATTTAGCATCAAAAGAAGCACAAAAAATAGAAATTCAACCAAGAAGCTCCACTTCTCAACATGCTAGGGATTCCAAAACCAGTTCCGGAATCTACTTTTAGGAACGCTCAGCAAATCCCTCACCCCCCGAGACTCTGTCTTATTCCCCTCTTTTCTTTTCCATAAATAACAACAGAACGAATATGATATCCAGGATACGCGAGAAGAACAAAAAAAAAACAACAGAAAAGAAGTGAAAAAAAAACCAGAAATGGAAACAAAAACTTCAAGCAAAGCTAAAAATCCGATCTTTTCCACTTGGCGCGCCGAAACCTGAAGCACAAACCCGCCCAAATATTCAGCATGCTGTAAAAACACCTTCGATCGGCAACCAGAACCACAATTCCTCCCAGATTCTCACCATCAAAAACCATAAACAGATATGAAGACGAATCGACTACTTACTCGTAAATAACAACTCCCAAAGCCTACTACTTCACTCCCACTTCTTCTCAACCTCGCACTGCTGCTCTAAACTCTAGGGTTAGGGTTCCATCAAGCTTTGGATTTCAGTAAAAAACTAGCTTGGTTTCGTCTCCACCGGGGAAGAAGAGAACCAGAGAGAGAAAGAGAAAGAAGAGAGAGAGAAAGATCGGTCATAGCGGACGTCAAAGTTTTATTAGATATGGTTTATTTTTCTCTCTCTAAAATTAGTCAAAGCTTGTTCTTCTACTCATCATCATGGCCGCTCATCACCATCTCACATAACATCATACCCATCCATCCATCCATCCATCATCATCTCTCAATAGATCCATCCAATTCATTCATGGCCCTACATCTTTCCATCCGATTACTAACGAATGCTGATCTCGAGGCAACTTGTGACGGCGGTTCAACTCGGGTCGGCTGACTTCGGTCTGGTTTTTTATTTAATGTCTGTTTTGTTATCTGATTTATTTAATCTTTTCTAATGAAATATTTTAATTTTCACAAGTAAAATGTTGATTTCCTGAATGAATGAATATATTCTCAAACTTTTCAAGCTAAAGTTTTCCCATAAGATACACATGGGAATGGATGGCTTTAGCCTTTAATTTTTGTTTCACAACCACCTTGATTTTATTTTATTTTATTTTTTAATTTTCACCAACTCATAAAGTGTAAACATGAGACCGATGTTATTAACTTTTGAATAATATTATTAACTTTTTTAATTAATTAAAATTCTTCTAATTTTTAATATCAAATCATAATTTCAATGTTTTCGGCGAAAATTAAACTTTCACGGTATATAAATAAATAAATAAATAAAGGGAATGTGCATTTGCGTAATTTCAATTATGAGTTATTCTGACTCTTTAACACGCGTCATTCTCTGATTGGAAACACCAGTTTACAGATTGTTTATCATGGTACAGCCATTAAAACAGCATAAATAAATCCCTGCATTTGGCCCTTTTTGTGAAATGACTAAATTACCCTCATATAAGAAGGATACACACACCGCCCAAACCTCCTACTCTAATGACCGTCCGATCATAATCATGATCCTGATCGCTGGTTCCACCGAGTTATGAACACCACCCAATAAATATTTTAATATATAAATTTAAAAATACACTTTTTACACCTTCCTTAAATAAAACTAAAACAGTAAATTAATTACAATTAAAAACCAACGAACAATTAATCTATTGATAATCAAAATTTTGTTAGAATATTTCATAGTTAATCTATTAATAACCAAAATTTTGTTAAAATCTTTAATAAATACTGAGAACTGAAATCACAAATAAAAACATATTTTTATATTTTTAAAAATCTAAATAATTACATACAAATGATTCTAACACTTACACATCCACATATAAATAGACTTTTTTTTTGTCATAAAAAATCTATTCATGCTACTGTTTTTTTACGGTTTAATCACTCATTTAGAATAAAAAAAAATTTGATAAAAAAAAATGATTTGACTAGATGTGAGAGAAAGAGGTGAGTTCACCGGAGGAGCAAGAGAACAAGCTGATTAATAAAGAAATAGGGGTAAAATGGGAATTCAAGGTCACCTAGGGCACGAGGGCCAGGCCCCCAGTAGACATCCGATGGACCCCGGGGCCTAAAGATAACCGTCATGGTCCCCCATGTGCCCCCATCTTCACATCATCATCATCACCATCATCATCATCATCATCATCATCATCAGCACATACATAACATGACATGACACAATATTGACATACATACATGCATGAGAGTGATGAGAGATGTGGAGTGATCTGGGCCGTTGACTGAAAGGATCAAATCTAACGGCCATCAGTGAAGATTAGAAGTTGGTAGTGTTTGGCTGTTGCAATTGAGATGACGTCTGAGCTGATTCCATAACAAACTCTTTGTCTGTATGGGCCTCACATACACACCTCTTTCTAGAAATTATCAATCATTTAATCTTACATACACTTCAAAAATACAACTAAATTAACCATTGTTAAACCATTCATTACACATACCATAACCAAAAAAGTGTAGTGTATTTTTTAACAACCCACACAGCATATAAAACAAGTAGTCCATCTTAAACAAAACAACAAATGAATGTCAAGATTTCAACACTAATAGATAAAGTTACAAATGAAAGTTGGTAAAGAATTAGTAGTAAATGTCAAAGCATAAAAACAAGATCAAATTGTACATACAGTAGGAGGATGAAGATTGGTTAATTAAAGAGTGAATTAGCACAACCAGTCATTTAGTCAAAAAGGATGGGGTCTGAGAGGATTTCTTTATGGTAGCCTGATCAGAACACAGCATAGGGATAAGCTGGCATTGATACAAACTAAAGCAGAATGCCCAGAAAAAAAGTACAATTAGATTTAAGGATGCACTTTAAAGTAATGGACAACAACCAATTCAGACAGTTGGGTGCTGGTATAATAATGCATCAATGCTGTCCTGGGTTTTAGTCTAAACTACCTTTGTTTTTGCTGAGAGTTTCATTTTGCCAGGACTGGCAATTCTGGCTACAAAACAAATCAAGATTGTAGATAGCAATGGAGCATTAGATGCTAGTCCAAGCAAATTCCAAGAAACTTTCAGTTGTTAATTATTCAATAATAGAGATACGGTTAGTATTTATATTATATTAATGTTCCTTGTATATTCAAGAAAAATAACACGTCATATGGTCCCAACGTCCTATTTACGAAAATATCTTATGCTATAAACCAAATAAGTTCCGTGCGCGAAGCACTCTATTCATGTATCAAATATTTTATTTTTCTATCAATTTATTTCAATACAAGTGCACCTAGAACTTGATCAAATAACCATGGATGGCCGGTATTCCTAACCTTAATCCATCATCAATAATGACATTGAGGTACGAAACTAGAATAGTAACAATTGTGACCAAAATCATACCATAATATTTCTCTGAATCAAAGAGCCTAAAAGAAGGAAGAAGATGCCCAACTGATTATTGTAACAAAAGTGTGTCACAAGAAACTCATTGATCATCGAAAGTTGTGAGACATTGATGACCAAGATCATGAATAAGAAATCACAATGTAAAAGACTCCGACACCTCATTGTTATATACATGAACCACATACAATCCAAAAATAATGCAAATGAACGCAATGCGGACAAGCAATGGCATAATCTAAGGCTCCCAAAAGAACATATGAATTGATTCAAGACAAACAAAGTGTAGTAAGGGCAAACATTTATGATTTCAGTGTGCATCGATGATTATTAACAAGTTGCAATAGAAATAATATATGAACACACAACTGTGCATGTCACTGATGATGCATTAAGAATGTTGGCAAGATAACATTTTGATTTTAAATAAGAAACATTTCCTAGATAAGATACATGAACAATTAAAATGCAACAAAAACAGAGCACTGATTGCAATGCCTAAAGATTATCAAATACAATGTACATAATCCAAAACAAAACCTAAAAAGGAGAAAAAACTAAGCAATCAATCATTAACCTAGAAAAAAAAAAAATCCATCTACCACTACTAATTGAGCTTTAATTATGGACTAGTAACAGTACTACAGCATTGTATTTTAACAAAGAAAAATACTAAATACATCATGAATTTCAGAAAAAAAATGGATCCATGAAGAGGAAATTGAAACATCTATCATGCAATCCTTCAAGATATCCATGAATTTCATAAACAACTCAACTTTGATTAGCAAAACAGAGTCATAAATCATGCTCATTAATCCATTCAAAACCCCAAAAAAAAATAAAAATCCATCCAAACATCAAAGAAAGAATCAGAAGAGATAATGAACACATCACCTAAAGATCATCAACTATGATGCAGAGAGTTCCATTCCCGGCGGACGGCGATCCACCGGCGACTAGAACTTCGTCGCCGGCGGGGAGAGACAGAAAGGATTCAAGATTGCGGTTTCTTGTTCAAATAAAACAAGAAAATAAAATTTTTCTTAAAAAAAAATAAAAGTGGACCAATCTCACCCGCGGAACTGTTTAAGAAAACGATATCCCCCTACGTTTCGACGCCTGATTGGACGGACGGAGATGCGAATAAGACAAAGTTGCTGATCTGGCTTAAGAGGCCTAAATGACAAAACGTGTCCTTGTCGGCATTCGGGTCAAGGACAACAATTTCCAACCAAACTTTTTTTTAGTGACCGACACGTAGCATGGGAACAGCAAAGTCAATGACACGTGTACAAAAATATCTCACAAGTTCATTGTCACGTGTCGGTTTGGCCAACTAAATTTCCCTATTTAAAGCACCTGGGAAGAGATCTCCATGCGGACGTTAATAACGAAGAAAATGAAAACAGAGAAAACGGAGAGAATGAGAACTTGTTCTGAGATGAGAATGGAGAGAACGTCTTCTATTGAGTTTGAGCCTTTAACTCTTACTCTTGAACAACTTCAGTTTGCAAGGGTCATTCATTAATCATATGTTTTTCATATGGTTTTTTTTTTTCTTTTTTTCAGTTTGTGGTATTAATTAATGCTGGTTTTTGTTCATGTTTTCAGGAGGCAGCAATGTGTATTTTGAGTACCAGAACAATAGAAGAAGCTATGGAGGTTTTCACTGAGGTGAGAGCTTCTGGTTTGGTTTTGTTAGTGTGTTTTGATGATTGAACTTTGAAAGCATTGTGTTTGGATTGATTTGCAGGGCGTGCAATTAACTTTTCATTTTGGTGTTAAAAGTTATAATAATATATGTTTAATGTATGAAGTTATTGATATATTTTAGGTTGAATTGGGTATATATGATGTGTTTGGATCGTTTCTAATTTATATCTAATATGCATGGTAGTATTAGAATTCAGTTTGTTTGGCTTGTTTGCTGCAAACGAGTTATTAAAATAGATTAACATGTAAGATTACCATATCTTTGGAAGATGTGAATTTGAATATGCAAGTTTGGGTCTCTCATATGTGTGTGTGTGTGTGTTTTGATGAATGAGCTTTGAAAGCTGTGTTTTGATTGATTTGCAAGGTATATATGCAATCTGTGTTTGGTGTTAAGTGATAGATTAATAATAATAATGCATGTTTAAAATATAAGGATATTAATATATTTAAAAATTGAATCAAAAGTTAGCAAATAATATATCTGATTTGGATCTAATGCGGTATTAGAATTTAGTTTATTTACAAAATAATTAGTTAAAATAAACTAGCATGTATCGTATAGCGTATTATTAATTAGAGTAGATAATTTGAATATTAAAGTATATAAGCTTATCTAGAATATGTGTTTTGATTGATTTGCAGGGTATGCAACCTGTGTTTGGTGTTAAGAAAGAGATGGATTTGATGGACTTGGAGTATGATGATGGTGAGAGTGAGAATGTTGGAGTGTTAAGGGATTTGAGAGACATTGTAACTGCCCCTTTTTAGTTAAGGCATGCATTTTCAGAGACTCCTTTTGTTGTTTCTTCAATTCAATGCTTAATTTGATGAAGAATGTGTATGCTTATGTATATGTGAGTGTGTTTTTGTTCTTGTTTTTTTTCTGTTAATTAATTTGGTCTTTGATTGATGCACTCATGTAAATTCTATGAGAATTAATTATTCTTGTAAAGATTGGAATATGAATGGGAACATTAGAATCATTCATACCAAGTGAATATACATGGTTTATGCGAAGATTGACTCGTTAACGTGTGTAATTTGAAAGCTTGTATCAAGAAAATCATCATAGAATTATGTATATATATGGTAATTTTGAATGTGAACTTGATTAAGGAAATTTACAAAATGTGTAATTAGTGGAGAAAACAAGATGAGTTATGTGTTGGAATAAAAACTAATGTTGTTTTACTTCGTCCACTCTTTTCGCTCTATTTTTGTGTCTTTTTTTGGGACACCCTCTTAAGCAAGAGATTCTGAGTTGAGTGTTCTTGATTTGTTATTGTAGTTAGTTTTAAAAGCAGTATAAGATCATTATAGAACTTTTCTAATTGTCAAAAGATCTTTGATCTAATGGCATTGGTTCTATACCATGTAAGGCCACATGCAGCAAACTCAATACTTAGAATCAAAATGCCATAAGCGTAGTAGTGCCACAGGGTCTCCCATCATATAGGATGAGTGTGTGTGATATTTTAATGTTAATGTACGTTCCATAAATAGAGTATAGTTTAATATCTGTGTGGCTTGTTCACATGTTAATATATATATATATATATATATATATCCTAGCTAATTGCATGTTTTGATTATTTTTATGCAAGTTGCAATAGAGTATTGTTGTGGACAAGGCTTGGAGGTGGATAGAATCTTTTATGACTACACTAGCTTTGTTGACATGTTACATCATCATGATGCTTGAGTTATTGGGAAAAATTATGATGCGATCAAAACATAAATTTTCTTTTTAACTACCCTCCACAAGAACGAAGCTCGAATTTATATCTAGATATGATAAACCACTAATTAATTATATAGCTACTTTCAATTGGTGCATTTTTTTTTAAAACTTTTGAGAAAATACTGAATTAATCGTGTGATTCACGTAATCTTAGTCGAGTATTAGAGGTTTAAGTTGTGAGTCTGCACTTGCAACTACCGATCTATTACTATTATTACTACTGACAAGTTTTGAAATCAAAATTTTTTTTATTATTTCACCATCGTTTTTTATAATTAATAAAACTCTGAATTGTGAGCTTTTTAATAGTTATTCAGTAGTTCATTTAATTTTTTTTTTAAAACACAATAAGATGGTGCTTGATTTGACAATTAGAATGTGAGGTTGGAGGCATTTTAAAAATATTAGGTTAAAGAAAAAAAATTATTCTAACTTAATAATATCAATAAAATAAAATATATATTTTTTTTTTTTGAGAAAGACAACGCCGAAAATAAAATATTTGAAGATAAATCTTTTAAATTTTAAATAATAACTTATATTTTATTAAATATATTTATTTAAACTTTTATTTTTTATAAAAAATATACTTATAACTTATCCTTTTATTTCATTGGGGAAATAGACACGACATGGTACTAGAGAAGTTGAATTAGAGTTTTGTTGCTATTGTATTGTCAATGTACTTAAAGAAGAATGAAGATGACATCAATGATTCCCTAACTTTATGAGAGCTTGCAAGAGTTTGAATTCCCTTTTGTATAACTTGTGTTACTAAATTTGCAAACGTGTATTTTATGGAGTTAGGTGAATCACAAGTGCCATGTTTTATGCATGTATCTATTTATTTATTTATTATAAATAAATAAATCTTGAATATATTAAAATTAAGGAAAAATTGTATATATGTAAGGATTTAGAAGGGATGAGAGACAAAAGAAAACTAACAAGTGCAATATTTGACACACATAATAAATGATTACTTAGAAGTCGAGCAAGAGGATGTTACTTTTTAAGTTGGCACCAACTAACACTAAAGATGAAAATTAGCCAGAATTTTAGTTGAATGTCGGAAATTCATGATTACAAGTTTTACTTCCATAAGAACTCAGAAAACTGAGATTGATTTTAATTTTAATTGTGCTAACCGTGTTTTTCGATTTAAACCTCTTTATTCAGGAGCTGCACACACCTATAAAAAAAAACATATGATTTTTTATTTTTATTTTTTATAGAATTAAAACCATTATCAATTCTTTAAATGGACTTAGTTGTTTATTTTGCTTTCGTTCATCTTGTGACTGAATACAAGAGGTTCATTGTGGTCCTTTTGTTACATTTGAAGAAGTACCTCACCTAAATTCTATCAAATATTAATGTATTAATTTTATGATATAAAATATGATTGGTTTTGTGACTTTTGTCACGTGATATTAAAAAAAAAATCGGTGGGTACATTGATTTATATTTTTTCTTCTAAAAAAAAAAGTAGCTTTAGTTCTCATGTTTTGCATAAATAATTTCTAGACAAACAAAAAACACTAACTAATAAATATCAACAAGCTATAATTTAATTTTATTTATCAATAATATATTAATCTATTAATCATTATTCCATATTTTTGTATTCTTTCTTGACTACCTAGACTATGTTTCTATTATCAATAACATCATGATTTTATTTTAATACATCAATAATGCATTAATAACGTAACACTCTTCTAATCCACAAAATAAACAATCATTAACATCTTGAAAAAAATCATTAATTAATGTAAAATTTATAATTAATAATTTGTTGGCGGTGAGAGGTTCCTTATTCTCACCAGACGGTGAGCAAAACCCAACCCGGGAACGAGTCAACTCAAAACGGCAACGACGAATTCCAGCAACTTTCACCACGACTTCCGATTTACAGCAATCTCGGAACTCCACTTCCGCTCTGTTTTCCTCTCCAAACCCTCGAAGCTCTCTACGATGGCGCCGTGGTGACCGTGGCCGAGCCGCCGGTGACCACTCGGATGGCATCGCCGCGGGTGGCGACGTCCTCTTCGTTGGGGACGAGCTCGGATCTCGTTGGGAAGGGAATTGGTGCGATGAATATGGATGATCTGTTTCGTAGCGTCTATGGTGACGCGGCGACGGAGGGGAAGACGGTGGAAGAGGTTTGGAGGGAGATCTCAGGTGGTCGGAGTGGGGATGATGGGGAGATGACGTTGGAGGACTTCTTGGCGAGGGCGGGGGCGGTGAGCGTGGAGGACGTGAGGGTTGCGTCGGATTCGGTGTTTGGGGTGGATCCTGTTGTTGGGGTTGAGAATGCAGTGATGGGGTTTGGGAATGAGGTTGAGGGAGGGGGGAGAGTGGAGAAGGGGAAGAAGAGGGCCTTGGTGGATTCGATGGATCGGGCTGCGGTGCAGCGGCAGAAGCGGATGATTAAGAACCGTGAATCGGCGGCGAGATCGAGGGAGAGGAAGCAGGTTCTTCATTGTTTGTCATTCTTTGGCTTAATCAGTAATTCTCTTGTTTGAGTGTTTTCGATGTTAATTGCTTGTTCATTTGATCCAGGCCTACACTGTGGAGCTTGAGTCGTTAGTGTCGCAGTTGGAGGAGGAGAATGCTAGCCTTTTGAAGGAGCAGGTATTGCTCTAATTTTGATGTTTTCTTCCCTTGAAATGTAGAAAGAGATGATTGTTTGGGTTGATTTTTTTTTTTCAATGACTGATGAACTTTATGGATATCATAATGAATCCAATTTTTGTAGAATAGAAGTTTTTATTTGATTTTGAGAGAATTGGGATAATGGTGTTCCCTTGATTCAGTGAGCATATTTATGGGACCAAACTGACATTTTTCTTGGCTTCAAGCACCATAATAAACATTTGGATGTTGTTCAAGAACATTTGGATTCATTGAGCGTATTTATGAGACCAAAGTGAGCTAGATAAATATGTTTATCTAGGGCTTCTTACATCTTAACTTATTGGAAAGTTAAAATAATCCATTAGATGACAAAATGTCAGATCATAGAAATGAACATTTTGATGTAGTGTGAGAACCAAAGTGACACTAAAGTGATTGTTTTGAGTTTCATAGACCAACGTGACAGTTAGTTTGCTCGGAGTTTAAAATGGACATCTTGTGGACTTGCTCCTTTTGTTTTTTGTGCATAAGAAGTTGAGAAGAAACTGCAATGGCTTGTTAAAAAAAATGTTCGCTCGCTGAGTAGACATTAAAGTACCTGATGCATGCTTATGTGATTTTCATTTTTTAATGATGTGAGAAGCTATGTTCTTTAAGATTGATGATTACACAAGAAGCGTGGCTCTGTTAGGAGTTCGGACCATGCTCATGAAATTTGTTGAAAATTTTCAAATACTTTGTAGATAATCATGACTTGTTTTAGTTTGAGTGGTTTTAACTGATTTTACTAAAATTGTGTTCTGTTCTATGATTTGTAGGAGGAACAAAAAAGGGAGAGGCTTGAGCAGGTATGTTGTTCTGTGTGTGCATCCTTTTTTAGCCTTGCCATTTCTTTACCATTTTTTCTTTTTGAATAATGAATCCTATGCCTTGCCATTTATACTATGCTTATCCGAATGTTCAAGCAATCCTTTTTATCCAATATGAGGTGGTTAGTCTAGATTAGGTTATGTAAATTGAGGTGTGCATATATGATGAGTTTTATCCATTAGTATGCATTTTAGCAAGCTTCCGTTTTATGTGGTCGTAATGTTTATGCTAGTTTTCAGTGGGTTTAAACTTGGAGCTATCAGTGTATTAATCAGTACTTGAGGATCTCTGTTTTGGGTTCAATAGAATGACTTAACACAGGACATGGCAAGATCTAGAGACTTTGATTAGTCTGCTACAAAGACAACTTCAATCCATTTAAGAATAGATAGATTTTGATGATTGACCTCCACTATCTCTCCTGGTCCTCTTGTTGTCAGAATGGCATCATTGAAGGTTTTTTATTTTTTGTATTATTGGAGCTTTTGAGTTCCGGAGCACTCGATTTAAGTTGGGGAGGGGGGGATAGGCCATCTCCAATGGTTATTCCCACTCTCACTTTTGGATCAGTGTCGTAACTACATCTGTCAGGATTGGTTCAAGACTTTCGGGTCTTGTCATGTAGTATCTTTTGGTGATAAAACTGAATCTTAATTTTTTACTTATGTTTTAAAAAGTTGTTATGCTTGGAATTTGAAAATAAGATGGTCTATTTAATTAATCTTAAATTTTGTAGTGTTATTTATCTTCCTATGGAAGAAACAGGTCCAGATCTTGAGGCGGTTAGAGACCTTTATCTTGTCAGGCTATGCATAAGATACTGGATAGATTTTTTTTCTTTTTTCAATTTTAGAGGACCTAGAACTTCATAGTTAGTCTTGGCCATGAACCGCCAAAAGTATATAATTTTTTTTTATTTTATTTTTAAGGAATCAAAACTATTGGCGATATGGAGTTCCTTTAAAAAATAGCATGATTTGCAATGATTGAGGTGCAGACATTTATTGTTTTGCATTTTATTTGAAGCTGTGTTATTCTGAAACATACATAAACACCCATTCCATAATTCATGGCTAATGCTGGGAATATTCTGCAGCTGAAGAAGACTTTGATCCCAGTGACTGAGAAGAAGAAACCAGCATATCAGCACCGAAGGACTGGCTCCGCCCAATGGTAGCAAAAATGAGTTCAAAAACAACAATTTCTTTTTTCTTTCCAGTAAAGCAGAGAAGGAGCTAAGGTGATTGCAGCTATTCTCCAGAAGATTTTTTTGGATGCCTTGGGACAAGGCTGTTGAAAAGAACAGTGCGAAAATCAAGCACTTGCAGTGACAAAAAAAAATCACTCAGGTGATGGAATGATGGGAAACTAGCTGGTGCTCTCCAAATGCAGTCTTTCTGAATTAGTCACCAATGATGAACCCTTCTCATACAAATAATTTCCATAAATTCCCAACTTTTTTCTATTCCCGTTTCTTGTTTTTTCCCCTCTCATGTAACTAAACTTCTAATCAGCGGCATCTGTTAATGGCTCATAATCCATTGTTTACAATTAGTTGTCCATCTGAATGCATGCTTGATTTCTATTGTATAGAAAAAAGCCCTTCATTTGGAAAGAAAATGAAGACCTATAAGAGCACCGGCGTTCAAACAGGTACATTGATTTCAATTGTTTATGTTGTTTCATTAATTTGGCTAAATCTCCATGACCAACAGCTTCACGGGTTTTTATAACCGCAGGCATTAAATTTTTCACACATCTCCCCATGCGTGGGCGCGGTTTGAATTCTCCTGCAAAGCCAGTACGGTACTCCTCTTTAGTCCTTTTCTCCATTCCTACCTTTTGATTTTGTCTGCTTGTTTGATAGATAAATAATCACTTTCACTGATTATACTAATCATGCTGGATTTTTCTTTAGTTATATAGCATAAGTTTTCCCTTCTTTTAGCCTCAAATGTATTCAACATCATCGCAATTGGTATCCAGCTTTTACTTTCTCGCACTTGTCCCAATAATCTTTGCCCCATTGCTCCATTCCCTATATACTCAGCCTTGGAAGTGAAAACCCCCACCCTGCTATGCTGTCCCCCAACACAATGGGAGCTTCCTTACTTCTTCTCTTTCTCCTCTTCCTCTTCTTTCCATTGTGCGCTCATTCCATGGACACACTAGTTCTAGATGGTCTCACCCAATGGAAGTCCCCTGTCATTCAAGTTGGAGACTCTTTAGGTAAGTGTATAAGTGAATTTACTATGTTACTACTACTACTACTACTACATAGTATTGCATCTCTGTTTCTCATTTTATCATTTGATTGCAGTATTCAAACATAAGAAGCTCCAGAATCTGTACCACTTTCATAACTACAAGGATTTCAAACTGTGCAACCTCTCACAAGCCACTCTTGTCTCCTTCTCTACCCATTTCATGGTAATCACTTTCTATTTTTTTCACAATTCTTTTTTGTTTTGGTAACACATTTAACATGTCTAACAAGTTCATTGTGTCAGTGGCGTCCTACTCAGCCAGGTTACTACTACTACTCCAGTGGAGGGTGTGAGAATGGCGAGAAGGTGGCTGTGAGGGTTATCCCAACACCACCTCATTCCTCCATTGCTTTTCCTCCAGTCACTGCTCCACCACCAACTTCCGGTGGTGAGTTGCCTTCTTTTCCATCTAATGGCTGGGTTTCCAGTTCTCCTGCTTCTTCTTTGCAGCCTGAACTGGGGCCTTCTCCAGCTCCTGGGGATTCTGGAACTGGGATTCCATTCATTAACAGTAACCCTGCTGTTCCTCTTCCTACTGGTGAGACTGACACTGCCACTATCCGTCCTTTGCCCATCACTGGAAGTGGGGACGATGCCTCCCAGGTCTGTATCACTAGACCTTTTTTTTTTTCTTTGTTACTTCATCTGTGTCACTGCTCAAAAGAAACTTGGCATCTTTTCTCTTTTTTTCTCTTTCGTTTCTTCTTTCTCAGTTGTTGTTGTTCATGTGTTTTTTTTTTCATGCCCATTTTGTTAATAGACTAAAAGTGGATTTTTTTTTCTACTTTTCATATCTAAACTAGTTAATTTAGATTTGTTTCAGTGCAAAAAAATGTTTGTGTGTTTGAATTCATAGACATTTTGTAAAATAAATTTATAAGGTCGTTTATTATATATATATATATATATATATACCTCATAAATAGTTTAGTTCACAGACACATACACACAAAGAGGCCGAGGTTTAGAATCTGAAGCAATTTACTAGCGTATATTTGAAAAGGAAAACCTCAAATATATTTTTATAGGAGAGATGACCATTTATGTTTCCAAAAATCCAAAGAGCACAATAAAAAATAAATTAATAATAATAATAGTAATAATAATGATAATAATATTTGAGATGATTAATGTGAATGTGTATGCACTTTGCAGGCGGTAGTGGGAGTGGGAAGGAAGTTGCAGCAGGAGCAGGTGTTGTTTAAGTTTGTGGTTGAGCTGTTGCTCATCATGTCTTTTACTTTTGTGTGGTCGTGACTCGTGCGTGCACTATTTCCTTTTTTTTTCTTTTTTTTTTTCTTTTTTTTTCTTTTTGCTTTTTGGATAACAGCTTTTGTACACAACAACGTAGTGCTGCTGTTGCTGCTGTGACTGTGGACTAACTAAACTAAGCTAGACTATCTCTTATTATTATTATTATTATTATTATTATTATTATTATTATTATTATTATTATTATGTCTTTTATGTAGGAGGACGTCTTTCTCATCTTAGTTATATATATATATATTATTATAATTATAAGGTTATGGACCACTCTTATGTAATACTAGTACTTGGTTTCTTATTATTAATCTTTTATTGCTATGCTGGACTATATCCCTTGTTATATTATTATTATTATTATTAGTACTTGCTTTTATGATTTATTTATTGTTTCACTACCGAATTAATTTGTGTTTGGATGCGAGCTGAATTGGGTTGGATTAAGAATGAACTTTGTTGCATCCGCTTGCTTTTTGACTCTTAATTCTGAACTCTGTTTAAAGGGAGAATAAGATGGGATTAAATTCTTTAATTCAAAATTATGACCAAATACATCTTTTATTATTCTCACAATTTTCTGATAATTCCCTCGGTGTTACTTTTTTACAGTTTTTACTTACACACACACACATAAATAAAGGAGATTATTAATCTTAGTTCTTAATTTTGTCAAAGCAGCAAACAAAGTTCTAAGAATCATATACAGTTATTTTATTACGAGTATAAAAACTAGGAAGCTACAATTATCTGTATTTTGATAAATTATTTATTAAATTTTGAATATTTTAATTCTGCCTCTTAACATTTTTTTTGGGGAGAATTGTTTATATATTTTTCAAAAAGAAAAAAAAACGAAAAGAAAAATCTCTTATATACATCCATAAACAATAAAGTAACAAATATACCCACAAAACTTCAGTTTTTTACCTATCTACCCTACCCCATTTCGATTAAAATTCAATATACTTTTTTAATTGAACTGATCCATTTATCAAAAAATATAATAATTATAAATCGCCAAAATTTAAAATCCAATGAAAAAAATTAATCCCTCTAGACTAGAGTCACGGTCACCCAAAAAATAAATAAATAAATAAAGGGAGGAGTAATTCATAAAGAATCTAAAATTTAAGGACTTCAACGTAAACTAACCAACAAAACCAGAAAAACCACGTCCGTCTCCGGTGATGCACCGCTCCTTCCCCTTCGTCCTCCGCCGGAACAACTCCTCCTCCAAATCCCAACCTTCACCACTACCACCACTACACCATCGTACCTTCCGATCACGCGCCGCACTAGACTCCCTTCACTCCCACATCCAATCCGCCACCGCCGCCGGAGGCGCCCAACCCCATCATCTAGCTCTCTACAACTACCCCTCCTTCTCCGGTGCCTTCTCCGCCCTATTCGCTCACCTCTTCCACTCCCGCCTCCACCTCCCCTTCCTCGCCCTTCCCTTCTCCTCCATCGATCCCTTCAGGTAATCCCCAAACTCCACGCCTCTCACTTGTTCGACGAAATGCCTCTTTCTAATTCTCTCCACTATTTCTTCTTCTTTTTACATTCTGCAAGAATCCAAGACTTCCATTCTCAATGCATTGACACTTGTTATCTCCTCGACCACATCGGCCCCGGTCACTTCGCCGTCGAGCTTGCTCAAAGAGTTCAAAGGTCTCATTTTTATAACTAGTTTTTTGTTTCTCATCAGATAGAAAGAGAGAACAATCATGAGGCATTCATTCTTTTTTTAAGTGTTTTTCCAGGGTTGTAGCTTTTGATCACCGGAAATCCACAGCTTCAAGGATTTCACAATTAGGACACTGTCCTAACAATCTAGAGCTTCATATTGATACTATGAAGAGCAGTGCTTGTGCTGTTTATGATCATTTCTCTGAATCTCTTCCTCAGAATGAATCCTTACTGGTTTGTTTATAATGTGCATTTTTGTTATGGGAATTTCTTCGGGTTCATTTCATTCATGGTCACAAATGTTTGCATTTTATAACACTGTGGTTACATAATTTTTTTTTTATAATACAAAAACCACTTAACTTTTCTCCGGTTATACCTGTGGCCATAATGTCTTATTTTAAGACTGTTTCTGGCGCCATGTCAGCGCTACATCAGCAAACTCGCCAGAAACAGCTTTAAAACAGGTCACTGTGACCATAGGTGCAACTAGAAAAAAATTAAGTGATTTTTATATTATAAAAAAAAAAATTGTGTGACTACAGTGCAGGGAATGGTTGTTAAATACTCTTTGTTATTTGGATTTGTTTCTAAATAGTTTATTATCTCATTTGATATGTTTTGAGAAGATGGCGGAGAATGAACGAGACCGTGTTGCTGATGTGGTTAAGTACATTGAGAACATGGATCTTCTCCGGCTGGATTTGCCTGATGTCAAGGCATTTAGTATTGGGATCAAAGGCATGCGAGCGAAGCTGAACTCCATCATCAATCCTAATGTTTTCGAACAAGTTTGTTTTCATCTAATGGTTTCTATTGTTGTGTGTGCGCGCTTGCGCTTGCGCTTGTGCTTGTTTTAGAGCTTGAATGGTTCTCGTCTTTGATTAACAGCTTCTAGAGTTAAATTCTACCGATTTGATTGCTAAAGGAAAGGCTTACAATAACACGCGAGAGGATGCTGCAAAGAAGTTGTTGGATAAAGCTTTTATGATCAGATTAGGAAGAGGATTGTATGGTGAATGTTTGGTAAATGTCCTTTTTATCTCATTTTGTTAAATATAAACCAAACATATCATCTTGACCTGTTTCAACCCAAAAGCTTAGACTTACATGTGCATATTTATATTTGGCCAATTAACGGTTGGCGCACTATTAACTACTCTAATAGCTTCAATCGGTACTAATGTTTCTTGAATGATTATTGACTGGTTTGTGTTTGTGTTCATGTTGCGCAGGCAATTAGGGCAGATGGAAGCTCTAATTTAAGCCATGAAATTGGTGTTGAACTTGCTAAAAGAAGTGCAGCTGCTGGTTTAAGGTACTATTTTCCATCTTTTCTATGAATTACTGCATCATATATATATATATATATACATTAGAAATGTTGATGTTAATGAATCCAATATAAATATATAACAAATATTTCGCATGGACTGTGTCAGGCCTATTGGTGCAGTTGTATTTATGCAACGAAGAAATTTGAAGATGTGCTTAAGATCCACAAGCAGCACAACTGACACTTCACTGATTGCTAAGGTTTGTTATAGTGTTCTGATTTTGGTAACATAGTTTCTAACTTTGTTGTTACTTTTAACAATGGTTTGTGATCTTTGATATGTAGGCATATGGTGGAGGAGGTACCTTAAAGTCAAGCTCATTCATAATAAGAATGGATGAGTACAACCTTTGGACCTCGCCAACTTCCTTGTAAATGAATTATGTTTTTGTACACTAACCACATTTGAAATGACTTGTGTATCTATGTATTCTTATCAGCTTATCTAATCCAAGTGTTTTTCATACACTAATCACATTCTCACATCATTGAGCATAACTCATGGATGAATATGAATACCGAGCTTTTCATTTCAAATAATATCAGCATTTCTAAACAAAATTCAACAGCTAAAATCTCAAATCATGCATGAAAATGAAGGTAACTGTGATTCAGAAAATTAGCAAAACATCAGTACCTGAGTCTGTTGCCACTTCATGGAATCCATCTAGGTTTTTGATCCGGCTTGTCAGCTGATGTGCAGCAAATCTAGGATATGGCGTAGTATTCTTGGTTCATGAAAATTATTCAAATATTATCAGAGACCTAACTTCTGTTGTGGCCGCTATCACTTGAGTCTGAAATATTTAGTATCTGAGTTACCAAACAAAAGATTCTACTCAACTATGCACCTTCGACGGCCCACCTTTCTTCAAACTCTCCAATATGCTATCAACCAACTTTTCCTTCTCATCAACTGAGTCCGAAACAAAGGAATAGGTTCTGTGGTGCTTTGTCTTGAGCTTTGAAAAATTTGACGCTTTTTGATTAGAAGAATTCTGCGCATTGTTTCCAGAACAGTCCACAAGACCATCAGCGGTCTTCATTTGATCCTTCTCACTTTCTTTGCTGCTATACCATGAATCAAGAACCTGCAAAAGAGCACTAGATTCCTCCTCGCCTGTTTTGTGCTGGCTTTCAGATTCCGTAAACCGGGAGACATCATCATCCTCAGAATCAGTAAAATCCTCATCTGAAAGAGATGCTTCGCTGAAGCTAACTTTATTACCAGTTTCAGTTACAGGTCCTAACTCTTCCCATGCTGATTCATCACCACTACTCGGGCCTTTGCTGTTTAGGTTGATGGTCTCCCCTCTGTCAACTTCTGGGGATTGACAAATTGTCTCATCCGCAGCCAACTTCTTGCCGCCGGAATCCAAACAAAACTTTCCAGCCGGCAGAATAAAAGAGGATTCTAACCTCACCCCAGGCATTATGTTTAATAAAGATGCAAGCTTTGGGTAGCCCAGCATTTGATGGTCTAGTATGTAGCCATACTTCTGAATGAATGCTGGTTTGAAGGTGCACATGTTGAAGCCATCAGGATTTTCCTTCAAGAGCTCTACCAAGAGTTTGTGGCAATCACAAAGTATTTCTTCTCTGCTTCGAGTTTTCTTCTTTGCGAAATTATGTCCTGTTAAAAATATGAAACTTAGCATGCATACATTCATTATAATTGACAAGCATCCTACTGTCATTATCTTGGCTTACCTTTCTCAGGTTTGGACTGTGATGGTCCATTAGTGAAGAGAGAACTCAAGCCATTTGGACTTTGAGAATTAGGTGGAACACTATCTCTGGCAGGCATTACAAGTTTAAACGGGAAAGTCTGAAAACTATATTCTTCTACCCATTTTTTCTCTGAAACTAATAAATCTACCAAATAATGAAGGTGGTTTTCCTCGAGACCTTTGAGAAATGAAGGGCTCTCATTTTGCAGTCCATGAACCAATTCTTCCCTGATAAAACATAAAGAAGATAAGCATCGATCAAAGGTAAAACAACAAGGTTGAAAAGGCATTAGAAAACATAAATGATGAGGAATACCGAGAAAACACAATCGTACATTCATGCTGTTCCTGTGCGTGTGTGTGTGTGTGTGCATTTAAGCGCTTTTCCTTTTTTTTTTTAATTAATGTGGACAAACTATGGGATCGAATTCTTACAGGTTTGAGTTAGAGAGGAAACAAAGTGCCACTTCACATGGTATTTCATTTCCCTCCCTACACAGAATTTGAGATATTGAGAATTTAATTCTAGGTTTATCCATATTTCTCTTTAAAAAAAGGCAATAAAAAATAAAGTAAATAAATAAAGGAACATGGTGTTCCTCTGTCAACTGTCAACACAACAAAAAACAAACTGTGTGAGCTGCAGGACTTTTAGGTAACAAAAGAACATCTTAGCCAATCTAATCTTCCTTTAAAGCAAATAATGAAAACAAGTCAAGAAGAGTTTATTTACTTTGTCCATTCAGGTGTTTCAAAGTTCACTTAGCTTTATTAATCTCCCTCCAATATCAAATTATCTTTAAGGAATAAACAGAAATACTAGTAACAGAAACTCATTTAAATGAATCAAGTAAAAATGAAGTGAAGCATATATAAATAAATGAAACCTGTATTCACCTTGTTCTGGATTTTAATATAAGGTCAGTTCCCTTAGAATCATGTAAAAATAGCTCAAGAGAATTCCAGAAGTGAGACTTGGAAAATATATCATGAGCTTCTAGCCGACAGCTTGCTTGAGCCAATCCTTCAACAAGTTTTCCAGGAGTACCAGAATCATTTTCTTTTGCACTCGTATCAATGGAAACTGAACGATCATCTGGACTCTCTGAGCCATGGAACAAGAATTTCCACCATCTAGCAACCCCATTGACATAGCTAGAATCAATATTAGGTGTATCTATGCAGTTTTCAGGCTGCCTTGAGAGTTTATCTGTTGAAGGTGATTTATTCATATTTGAAGACTGAGAATTTACTACTGAATGGGAAGGGCCATTCTTTGTATGAATCTTTTTGTCTTCTGAATGAGCTTTTCTGGACGAACCACCTCTCTGCTTGCTTGGTTCCATTTTAGGAGATGCCTCCTTATCAGAATCCAAAACAACAGCACATTCCTCACTAGACTGAACTGCTTTATTACCGGTTAAAGCCCTCCAAAATTTTCTGAATAAACCCTCTCCAGCAGTATCAGGTTTTTGCTGGGAACTCAAAGTATTAGTTGCGACAATGCCTGAACTGGTCTCTCTAAGATTAGCATCAGCATCAATTGATGCAGGCTGACGATCGGTTACATCTTTTCTGGTAGAAATGCTTGCTGCACTAGTAGCTACATCAGTCTCTTTGGATTTGGAAGATGGAGAAATAATAGGTCCAGTTGCAGGGGATGGCTGTTTAATACTCTTTGTTGATGTCCGCTCTTTATCCTCATTACTGACCATTTTTTCCATAACCGGCTTTGGAGTGGCTTCAACTGGTTCCACTAGCTTTTTGCGGGTGCTGACTACCAGTGGCTGGCCCTCACCAGAAGGATGAGGTTTAAACCGCAAAATGTTTGTGAGGGAAGAAAGAAGATGAGAAAAATTCTTATAACCAAAGAAATCCTTCTCCATATTCAAATTGTTTCTCATTAGCTCTGCTCGAAGTTCAGACAAGGTTATTCCTTCCGGGTAGAAGTTCAGTATCCTGCTAATACCATTAACTAGTGCTTTAGGAATAGGACGTGGCTTTGTATCTGCAATTTGTTCCATAGATTCCTTAGGTTGTGAAATGGTTGTTTGATCCATATTTTCAAAGGGATCATCTAGAATACCCTTATAGTGACCATACCAAGAACCATAAAAACCATCAGGAGGATGGTTAAAATGCTTGACAACAACATCTTCTCCTCTAACCAATCCATTCCATGGCCACATAATTGTTGCAGAACTCCATAGGACACTTGAAGCACAATCTGAACTAGCAAGAAGAATATTATAGTTGCTCATTCGCAAGCGATGTAGAATGTTTGCAAAGTCTCTATCGCCAGATATTAAGAAGAAATGCATTGGTGGCGGATTATGAGAAACCCAATATATGAGATCCGCCATGAAAAATCTATCAGAGCTGTTCTTTCCACCTACATCAGAACAACATATGAAAAACTTCAGATTGTAGCCATTCATACAACATAAAACACTATGACATCATAAAATTTACAAAAACAAATTTCCCAAATGAAGCTTTCCTAACTACATATCCAAATAATTAAAAAAAAAAAAAAACTCTAGAAAGCAGCTTTTGTTTGCGAGAATGCAATGCCACACAAAATTTTAGCAAGAGAGGATGAAAAATTTCACAAATTGACTCAGAAAACCAAGAAACAAAAAGATAATGAAAATCAAGAATGGCTAAAATTCAACCTTTTAATCAGTGCACACAAGAATAAATTCAGCATTTAATCAAACACATGATATCATTCAAACGTAAAGACAACGAAGAAGAAGAGACTAACTATGAGGCACATGCGTGAGGCAAACTCCGGTGGAAGTGAGGGCCTCTTGAGTGGCGCGTGAGAGCTGCGCAACATCCCCAAAGGCATTTATAGTCACAGGCCCTTTGATTCCATTGGAGCGAAGCACGGAGGTAATTCGTTGAGCAACGCGGAAGACATTGACGCCATTGGGAATAGAGCAGTTCTCAAAATCCCACCAGACCGTAACCCTAACGCTCCTGCTCTCCTCCTCATGCTGTCTTCTCACTGACGACGAATGGTAGCTCTCGGGGCGACGGCGATGGGGGGGATCATCGGCTGAGGTGGAGTAGAAGAAGAGAAGCTTGGGTCTGAGTGAATGGAGACGAGTGAGAGGAGCTCGGAGAGCTAGGGTTTGCATGATCGCCGGAGGCGAAGCAAAGGAGACGGCGGTGGCGGTGTTGGAATGGGGCGCTTAAACCCAGCAAGAAGACACAGTGAGAGACATTGAGAAGCTCTAAACCCTCGTTGAGGAACTTAATGGGCCGTGGTTTAGATTAGAATTGGGCCATTTGGGCCGTTTGTAAAAGCCCACACTAAAGGATTGTAAGAGAAAAATTGGTTACTTGAACTAGAATGAAAATTTTATTTTATTTTTTTTAATTTATTTTTTTATTAATTAATAAATTATTTTTTTGATTTAATTAGTAAAATTTAAGTATAGATATTGCAGTCAACAATACAGAAGACTAGATGATGTTTTGATGTTGAACAAGTGATGTGAGTATTGAGTAAATTTTTTTTTTTTTTATTTTCAAAACAATAAATAACCTTTGTTTGTTTTAGATATAATTTGAATTTTATTTCATTGAAATCTTTGTTTGTTTTGACCCTCTGAATATGGATAATCATTTATAAACAGTATTCAACAGTCCAAACAATGTCATATAATAATATATAATAATCATAAATAGTGAATTTGTACAATATCTAAACATTCATTAAATCTCGGATGGGATGACTTAAACTCATATATATATATACATATATATATTAAAAAAATTGAGGAGAACAATGCCAGAATTCATTCATTAAAGGCGGCCAAAATAGTAAAAAAATAAATAATAAAAAACCCACAAAATGAAACATTTTAAAGAGAACCCCATCTGGCCACACCCACTAATGAATTCAAGCCATCCAAAACCAGCTAAGATCATTAAAGCACAATGAAATAGAGAACAACAAATGATAGAGTAACACTAAACCTTCTCCTTAAAATCATGCCCAAAAACATGGCCCTCATTATCAAGATAATGGTTTTCAATAGAGTTACCAAACCAGTATTATTTATCAGGGAAAAAATAATATTGCAAGAAAGAAAAGAAAAGACTGCCTTGTATCTGGAATTCTTCCAAATGCTTGCTTGAGAATGAAGACCAGGAAACATTTCTACATTGGACAGCACAAAGAGAAACTTATTAGCAATATCAGTCAAAGAAATAGAACAATTCATTCATGAAAGATACCAACAGCAAGCCAGAGAAGGCCAGCAAGAAATGGAAAACTATTCATCAAATAAGAAGTTTTTGATTTGAATTATTGCAATTTTACTGAACCAATTTCACTCAAGAAACAAGAAAGAAGAGAGTTTCCACGTGACTTAAGGCAGAAGTTCACAGTAAAAATTTGAGTAACACACAATGCTTGATATCAGAGAGACGGTAAATGCAACAGTTCTTAATAATCATGATAGGAACAGAAACAACCATTCTTCAGCTTTCTTTAACTAAACAAGGAAGCATAATCTTATAAACAACTCAGAGTTTTCCAAGATACTGTCATGCATTGTTTATCAGAAAAAATTGTCAGGTTAGCATCAACACATAGCTCTTTCAGTCATATCATTTGAAGCATTCCATGAGTACCATTTGATATGTTTGTCCTAGAAGACACTTTTAATTTGTATATAATATGGAATCCTTGCTTTTGTACAATCAAAATGCCTGTGTGAAGTGCACCTAGTATTTGTGAAAAATCATCCGATATGAATGTCAGTCACCCCTTCTCATAATAAGAATATATCCTGCTCTAGTTGCAGGGCATCATGCATATTTTTCATTAAACTATTGTCCATATCCCAATAGACCCATAATAAAATATCACCAAAGACACATCAATTCCGTTTCCATGTGCACAAACTCTACATTTTGGTTTCAGAACTTGCAACCGTCCAATTTGCAAATAATCTAAACAAATTGATTAATACACTGCAACTGAAGAATATCATTTTCCGGGTTCTTATTACAACAAAACTTGTCTTGTTTCCAAGTCATTCAGATTTACTAGTCACCAGAGAAACAAGAACACCGTAAAAAACCACATTAGTCCATGAGGGGGGATGCGGTAAAAGGAATGGATCAGAACCAGATCCAGGAAAACCTCCAAACAAGGAAACATATCAACAAATGAAATCCCTCTAACAGCGACAAAATACATGCCATAATAACCAACCCATATTTCTTACGTTCATATCATATTTTTCAATTTTATATGGGACTTGTCTGGTTTCCAAGCCATTCAAAACTTACTAGTCACCAAAGAGATAAGAATTACACCAAAAATTCACACCAATCCATGCTGTAAAACAAAACGAATACATAACAAAATGATCCATAAAGACCTCTAAGCATAAACATAGAAATGAAATCCCTCTAAATCTTCATGTGTTAAAATACCCAATCGCTTCTCACCTGCACTCAATGAGCCTCCAAATTTGCATCTGATGTGATAATGCAGTATATATCATTTTCGATTTCTCATCCAACCCATTTCTCATGATTTCAATAACACGATACTCATTTATAGCCACCAAAAGAAAACACTCCACTGGAATAAACTGTGTACTTATCCTCTTACAATTGAATCCACAAAAAATTCCACATATTCACAAATGTGCAATCAATACAAAAAGAATTCAACATGGTAATTCCTAACACAAGCAGCATCAAAGACAACAACTTGGGATGACACAATGGCTACAATAATGAACAAAATGATGCACAGAGAAAAAATGGAACACAGCAAAAGAAACAATAGAACGTTCAATCCCAAACTTTTATACAGAATGTATCACAAACGATATTAAAAATAATTACCTTCTTAGCCTTATTTGCAGGAAGGAGAATTTATTACCAGCTTGTTCTCCTCATCCTTCCTTGCCTTCCCTTGCAACAATGTTCATCCCACAAAATCGAAACGCAACTATACTGATTCTACATTTCGGCAAAACTGCCATTTTTACGACATCTCAGACAAAGTCAAGCTACACAAACTACACCGGGTAGTGTGAGAGACAATCCAGCCCATCTGTTCGGCCGCGTACAATCCGATGGAACACCTGCCGAACCTGGTCCTCCAGCAAGTCTAGCTGCCCCTTCATGGCCTCCCTCACAAGAGACAACTCCCGCACCGCGTTCCTAACATCTGTCTCCTTCTCTTCAGCGAGAGGAAACTGGATGTTCTCTGTTAACTCCGACAATCTCCTCACATGCTTCTCCATCTGATGAATCTCCGTCAGAAGTCCATAGGAATTACGCCTCTCCCTCTTCTTGGACTCCTCTAAAATCCTCTCATGGAGTAAAAGTATAGGAGCTGCCCATGGGAAGGTTCTTGGAATGCTAAAATGCGTCTGGAGGCCACGGTCCTGGCAGGGGATCGCCGCCACGAGTGCCCACATCACAAAGAGAAGCACCGAGTTCATCGTGTACACAGGGACGGCGAGCCCATTCGTCGCCACAACATCGTGCCCGCGAGGCGCGGACAGGTTGTTCCCAATAGCCTGGAGCTGCCGCGACGCAGACCAGGAGCGAGACACGCACCAAGAGAGTGAGCGGAAGTGGCATTCAGCACGGCGGTGGTCTTTGTTCGCGCCATGGCTACGGCTGAAGGAGCGATTGCGTTGAGCAAGCGAAGAAGCAGTGTCCTTTTCATCAAGCATCCCGATGGCGAGATCCACGAGGGCTTTCTTGGCACGGCGAACCTGGCCCTCACCGATGGTCTTCTGGGTAGGGTCAAACGCGAGGGTGACGATGTCGAGGTGCTTATGCCACTGCCTCACCTGCTCGATCCCATCGCGGATCGCGTTGCAGACATCAAGGGCCTTGACACTACGGTCAAAGAAGTCGGTGGCGAGGCGGTCGACGGGAGCACGGCCGACGATGGCTCGATTGCTGAAGAAAACCACCCGGAACTCTTCTTGGCATAGCAAGAAGGCTTCCAGAAGCTTGCACACCCATGGAAGTGACAGCAGCTCCTCCCCGCCGGCAAGGTCTTGGAAGAGATCAGCAACTAAGCGCTGGAACGCCTCGAGCGCGTGCTCCTGGCTGGATTCCGGCTCATGGTGGTTGTCCATCGAGTGGACCTGGTCTCGCCTGAGGTTCATGATCGACCTTCCGAACAACGACGGTGACGATGATCCCTGGAAGTCCGTCGCCGGCATTTTCCCCGCTTTGTCAATCCCAAACCCTAGATTTCCACCCCGCAATTCAACCAGAAACCATGGAACTTGGGAATCGGAGAAGGAGAGGAGCGAATTCCAACTGCCCTAAAAAGGAGAGAGCTTTAAAGCGGAGAGAAAATGAAAAACTATGTAAATAAAAAAATTATAAAGTTTTTCAGGGGTGTAAACGAATGAATGCAAAATAACATTACTTTTGGCTCACCAGAGGTTCAGAACTATAAACTGTCAACTGTTGTAAGTTTGAAGTTATTATAATTTTTTTTTTTACTATATATATATATATATAAAGAATAAATGAAAAAAAAAAATTCTAAGTTTGAAGAATGACAAAAATCAGAAGACTAATATGAAAGGAGAGTGTTTGACCTTCTAATGTTTCATGCTAGAAAATGTCAACTAATGGAAACAAAGTTAGAACTTAGAATTTCTTTTCTTTTCTTTTTTGTCTTTTCTTTTTTTTTTTTTAATTTTTAAATAAGACTTGACCAGGTTTTATGACTACATGATTGAATCAACTTGGTTGGATCAATTAATTCAATAAAGCTTCCAGAAATATGGAAAAATGGTCTATATAATGAGAAACATGAACACCCATTAAAATGGGATTTTGTTTTTCCCCCTACCCACCAGGCTAACATATTCATTAGAAAAGCTGACTTTGTTAATGTGCAATTATATTATAGTAATGTTTTTCAACTACTTTAATGAATTGTAGCCAAATCAAAGGTATTTGTCACACTGACATGGTCAATATGGGCATACACATTCCACTGCCAAGCCAGTGCTCAGCATTGAAAACTTAGAAGTAATAAATAGACATGTTTAATAATTATAATAACATTTACTTTTAACACTATCGTTATTTAAAATTTAAATCATAGATAAATACAGATGCAGAATACACTCGAAAACTCAACAACACCTCCGTTTCTTAAAATAATCATGAGTTCCATTATAATAAAAACTAAAATTTTAAGTTCCTAGACTAGTCCTGTACATATAAAAAAAACTATAAAATTTATTTCCTTCTCATGAGAAGCAAAAGTGGAAACATGTAAAGGGATAATATAAAGTTGATATTCACATCATGTGTTCAAAATAATTAGAATACTAAAATGGGGGGCAAGTGACTCAATAGGACGGATGCAATAAAGAAATGGTCACATGGCTAATTAAAAGATTCTGAAAAGGCTAAAGAAGAGACAACCAGAAAAGCAAGTTTAGAGTTGATCAAGATGGGGGCCATTACAAAAGATGTTGATAAAAAACACAGCAAAGACCAAATGAAAACAAATAATAATAATAATAAAAAATCAATAAATGAGTGCTTTGAAGTTAAGCCAATAACATAATAATCACCATTATTTAAATGAGGGCTTTGAAATTGATCCTTCAATTTGGCTGAAAATTCAAACTGCTGACTAGATCACAAGATAGATAACTTGTGGAAAAGACTAAAGAAAAAGACATAAGAACTGAAACAATTGCAAAGTAGATATTTCACTCATTAAGATAATGAATAAAAGATAATTATTAAATAAAGAACAGTTTAACATTATATATATATATATATATTTATATATGTACATGTATATATCTTCCAGATAAAGACAGGGTACCTGCATACATTTTGAGATGGCAAGTTAACTTCAGACAATTACTGAATTAATTATCTGCACAGAGAGACAACTTCTATAACGGATGCTCAGTTGTGTATGAGAACACAATACACAAAATGATTTTATATTAAGGGACAGATATACAGAATGTTTGAAATGGATTCAAAACTTTCATACAGGCATAATCATGTTCCGGACAAGCAATTGCATAATTCGGCAAACAAAAGTAATCTTCTGACAAATATTGAATTCATTTGTCACAGAGAAACAAATTTTATATGGATGCACCATGCGCAGATCTATACTAGATTTAGATTGAATTATTTGTCCCAAAGCCATACAAGCAGAACCAAACAGGTTGCTCCAAAAGCAAATTGAACTTTAATAAAGTATACTTTCACATGCCACCTAAAATCCACACAAAAAGGATTCTCAGAGAACCATTCACAGAATTAACACATTTTACTTGATAGGCATATATTTTGTGTCCCATTAGTCATAAAGCACATTTGACAGCATTGCTGTCTACATTTGTTTCTACATGCAAATAATTGGATCCTGGGAACAATGAGAGTTTGTTCAAGATCTGAGAGTCCATCCAGGTGATTAGAGCTTAATTCAGTTTAAAATACAAACATAAGTTGATAGAACCATCCTTCAGAAAAATCATTCCTGACATCAAGGGCAGGTGTATGAATCGGAGTTTAAACAGAAAGGGCTGTTTGTCATGGTTTCAAGTTGCGGATTTGGTTTGGAAGAATAATTTTTTTTAATGGACCATGAATCCTGCCAAAGTCCAAGAAATCCTGCATGGTAAGTGGCTCGTATAGCTGAAGAACATCAACATAAGAAAAACAAGGAAACAAAATTGATATTAATAGGCAGACCTAAAACTGATCTGCAGTTTGAATTAAAGGATAGTTGGGTAAACAACAAATATTCAAAGAGAAGTAAAGGAATTTTATTAAAAAAAAAATTCTGAAGTCTCTGTCAAACAGCAATTAGTAGACAATCAAAAAGTTCTCATTCAAATCAAACTTTAAAAAAAAATTAGCAACTTTGATTATGAGAAATAGTGAGCTCCAAACTTGAGTTCAAAAAGGCCAAATGAAAAAACAGCATACATATTAAAAAGCTATTAAATGGACAGCCCAAAACTTCTGCCAAATCAAAACATAAAACTAGAAACAAAGAAACAAGAGCCAAGAAACAGAAACAATTTCTTCTCCAAGCAAAGAAGACAACGAATGCACATTAATCTCACAATAAAGCCCTCAGATCTCATGGCTTTTTAGTGGTCATTGACAGCTTGAGCAATGGTTTTCCAAAATGAACACTGTAAAACACACAGGACCAAATTAAGGAGATGGTGAAGGAGATGGAGGAGGAGGACCCGAGTTCGAAACCCAGCAGATGGAGGAGGAGGTAATGGTAGTGATAGAAGCCCACAGTGTGCATCAAAGTTCAAGGAGGAAAACCATGCAGCCACTCAAAAAGAAATAGTTTTTCCATCATTGGGCGCATAGAGAAGTAGCAACAGTATAACAAGGACAACTAGATTGCAAACCAAAATATATTTTACACAAAAAAAATACCCATATATTAGCAACAAAGCAGAGTAGAAACATACACAGAACCAAACAAAAACATTTCTTTTAACAAATCCACATAAAGAAAACTCACAAACTCAAGAAGGAAACTAAGACTGCATAAACGAATCAAAACTACAACATTCAAACAAAATAAAATAGCATAAAAAACCATTTCTAGAGATAGTGCCCTCAGATCTCATAGCTTTAATTCAATCATAGACAACACGAGCAGTGGTTTCCCAAATAAGCAGCATCACCGGATGATGGAGATCATAATGAATGAATGAAAGAAAGAAAGAAAGAGAGAAAGAAAGGATGAATAGGAGGAGATGGCGTGAACCTGCAATGATGCTCAAAAGGGAAACCAGGCGGCCGCTCAAAATTCTATGTTTTCCATCACTGGGCATCAACGAGCTACAAAAATCACAAAAAGATCAGTGTTAATTCTCACATCGAATTCAAAAATCAATTGCATAGAAAAAACCCCTAATTTACGATGCAGCCAAAGAAACGGCGGCAGTGAAAGTGCTAGGGTTTGGCAACCAGAATATGACTCTGATTCAATGTCCTTTATTAAAAAAGAGTTCTAGCCATGTTATTACTGATTTAGCGCTTGTTTTTGCATGAAATTTCAAAACTACCACTATTCTATAACTTTTGTCCATGTGGGCCATGTGGCGTCTCCTCATAAGCAAATGCAAGCTGCTGCTCTATATCAATCTCCTCCTCTTCCTCTTGTGCCAAACTATGAGTAGAACCCCCTCGAGCTATAACCAAATCCATTGGTCCTCTTACAGACATGTGGTCTAACTCCACGGGCTTCTTAGCTTCTTTCTTCTTTCCCCAGAGAACAATGTATAACCCACTAATAATCAATCCAGCACTCAAAATACTGGCATAAGAAGGTAAAAAAGAGATCATGTGGAAATGCCATTTTTATGTCAAGATTCAAGCTATAGTTATATACCTTCCAAGATGTAGCTTCTCATTCAATAGCACGGTGCTAAGAATGGCTACAATGATAAGATTTAGAGGATTGAATACAGAGGCATACAATGGACCCTTCTTCCTAATGCACCATGCCAGCAGTGTGAAAGTCAGACTAGAGCCCAGGATTCCCTGCAAATAAAGAATTCGCATGTTATTCTTCAAAGTTTCAGAAGTTGCCAAAGGGATTGGATTAAGAACTTTCATTACAGCGTAGGAAACAGCGAGTAGCCTGAAATTAAACCCCAGCCTCCATTGAACCATGTCCCTTTGCATGATGATGGCCAAGAGGAAGGATTGGAGTGATGCCATTGAACACACCAGAGCTGTGGCCGAGTAAGGGCATGGATAGACTTCACTCATCTTTGCCTGCAAAACATGGACAAAAAATAAAATGTAAGATTACTCTGGTCTGCATAGACACTGAGACATCGCTAAAGATCACCTGAATTATCAACCATAATGAATAAGATAAACAACTTGCAACTGCGAATAATGAAGCCATGACGCGATTACCAGACTGATTATGCAGTGGTGTTACTTGGTTATTGGGGAGAAGATTGATGCTTGATGACCACAGTGGTACATCTGGCCCTTTGTAGAAGGTGAGGAGCATTGCACCACCTACACCAATGACAGTACCTAGAACTTTTGCTTGCCCGGACAGCTTATTGATTCTCAGGTTCTCCAATCTTCATTGGAAAAAAATGAAATTAAATCAGAATTTTATCACATTTAGAAGCATAATTGCATGAAAAACAAATAACATTGCATAGATTTCTTTCTCACCTAAATAACAAAGCCAAGATGAATGTGATAGCAGGAATGAGGTTGCCCATTGCTGCTGCAAAGGTAACTGATGTCTTACTCACGCTGGCCAAATATAAATTCTGTGCAAGTGTGCATCTGAAAATAGGGCACACAATTAAAAAAAGAAAAATCTAATTTTGAATCAGAACCAACATTCACAATACCCACATTTCAACAAATTTTACTGATGCGATTGAATTCTATGAACTTCAAGCATGCAAATATATATAATTCACTGGTGCTAACTAGCAAATTAAATCGGCTAATATAATTCAGATCTAGGGTTTGTAATTTCCATTTACCCAAATAAACCAGAGAGAAAAGACTCCCCAACGATCATCCTGGTCAATCGAGGCCTACGTTTCCTGCAAAATCAAATTGATTCTAAACATCAACTTCACCAACTTCAATTCCACCATAAAAATCATAAGTACAAACAAAAAAAAATACACAAAATCAAAAACCCTAGAACAAAACCTCTCGACCAAGTAAGCGATCGGGATCAAAGAAGCAGCAGCAAAGAGATATCGATAGGTAACCATGATCCTGATATCCATGCGATCGTTGAGGGCGAGCTTGTAGAAGATGTTGACTCCCGCGTAGAGGATCTGGACGAGCACCATCGCCGCCGCCGTCTTGAAGGCCTCCATTAGTCTCTCCGGTGATCCCAATGGAACGGTGTCACAGTCCTTATATAGCACTAGAGTGGATGAAGGGTTTCGATTCTAGAAGCTTCTCATGAGAGCCATGCACGTGATACGTAGCAAGCTTTGTTGCTTGCTCGTCACGTTAAATAACAACTTTTTTTTTTTTGAAATATTTGGGAAATTTAATAAAATAAAAACTATATATATATATATTATTTTACAAAATTAAAATATATACTATATATATCAAATCATAAAGTTTTTATTAGAAACTGGTGGTTGTATTGCAACTATTATTTTTTAATTATGACTATAAGTTTTATTTCACAATTATTACATTCTAAATGAATAAGAGATTAAAATTTAAATATTAAAATATATATGTTTGAATAAATTCACAAAAATAAAAATTGTGAAAATGATGTTTTAGTTATAATAGTAGAAATAGACTATAGCAAACGATGAAGACTATAAGAAGTGACATAATGCATCAATCAATATTACTGTATCTATGTCATTGAAAAAAATTACATCATTCATTTGGGGGCCGAAATCCCTTGATTTATTACCTATTGAAATAAAATTAAAGTTGAATAATTAAATTGATGCAAATTAATGTTTGATGATCAAAGTGAAAATGAACCAAAGTTTAATGACTTATTTAAAAATTTACCCATTATATCATCTTTACATCCTCTTCATACTAACAGTATATATATATATATATATATATAGATATATTATAATTCTAAAAATTATAAAAGCAAATTAAAAATAAATATCTTTTAATAAAAATTATTTATTTAAAATTTTAAATAATATAGATAAGTCATCACACGTGCTATTTATCACGATAATTACCATAATAATTGATATTTATTCATTCATTCCAAAATATTAGAATCAAATTCTAAAACAGCCAATATCATTATTAACACCAAAGAACCTATTTATTTAAAATTCTTTAATTTTAATTTATCATATCTGTAAAAACAGAAGTATCTCTATAATCACAAGACAATCAAGTCACAGTACTTTGGACTTTGCTACACATTGTTGGATTCTTCTTGTAGTTGTTGACACTGGAATCACATCCAACCTAATTATCATATAACAACAGTACACTTTGGTCATTGCTGTACATAGTTGGATGCTTCTAGTTGGACACTGGAATCACATTAAAGTGCCACTCATTTAGGCATATATACTGTCACTTATGTGATGTAGAAGTCCAAAATAAGAAAAACAACAACAAAGGTCCACAATGTACATACATCATGCACTACTGTTGTTTGTTGTGTTGTTACCTTAATTTAATGATCACCTTGCATGTACTTTGCAACAGTTAAAATCAAGGGAGGTAAAAGAATTCAGTGGAAGAACACAAAATGAGGAAATGCTGCAACAATGTTTACTGAGATACAAAGATAAATACAGAGCATCAAAACAAGGAACACACTTTGCCATTTTGAACTGAATGTATTTATTCACAGGCTAGCTTGGTGTCGAAACTGCTCAAACATATGGCGAAAGCCTGGAAAGCGTTGAGCGGGTATCGGTAATCCATGGTGAACATGTCCTTGGCGACCTTGCCGAATTGGAGGATGATCTTGTCATGCTCAGTCGGTGCTGGTTGCGCTGGAGTTGGGGCTCCGGCTGTGGGTTGTGTGGCTGCGATCAGCTGGAAGTTTTTCACTGAAGCTATGGTTACTCGACCACGGAAGTTAAGACACCAGCATTGCAGCTGCTCGTGCCACCGTGGTGCCTTGTTTCGGAGAACAAGTGGCTTCATCTTAGCCTCTTCTTCGCCATCAGCTCCACTAGCTCCAGCAATTTCGGAGAATCGAGCGCTGTTGAAATCCATGGAGCGATCGAAGATTGATGACTTGGAGAACGACATGCTCCGGAAGGAATCTTCCAGGGAAGGCGGAAGCAGTTGCTCAGGCTGGCCAGGGACAATACCGCCAACATCGAGTGATGAAGTTGGAATTGAGTACATGACACAGTGCATCCTTCGAGGACCCCGAGTGCCGAGGACATTCAGCTCATAAGTCACCTGTGCAATGTTAAAGCTTCCAGAAGGAACTTTAGGGGATACCTTCTTGGAGTAAAATCGTCGGCTAGTGCGGCCTGGGTGAGTTGCAGCAGCCCCGTTGTATGGAGGCTGAGTGTCATATATTATGAACTTCGTGCCAAGGAAATTTGACCTGGAATTGGGGTATGAGATGCATCAGTTCTTGAACATTTGAAGTCATAACCAATTAAAAACCTAGAAAGTCTATTGAAGAGTTCTTGTGATCACTTGCCTCAATTTTCCAATGTAAGAGTTGCTTGATCTTGATATATTGTCAGCATCCATAGATATTATGTACTCTGTACATGTTGTGCGGCGATTCCTTTTGGCTGATAAGAGGAACTTCCCGTTCTCGGCCAGAACCGCTATAGTGTCCATAAATAACTAAGATAAGTTTAATTGCAAAATATGATAGCTAAACTACAAAGCAGGTATTCAACGGAACATTTCTTTCATGATAGATTTTTTTAACGTTAGCGCCATAAAGATTTTCCAATGTGAGTTCATGTTAAATGAATTGAAACAGCGCACAAAGCGACTGAATTAAAAGCAGCTATGACAATCAAGCTGAAAGAAGAAACCTTTACCTGGGCTTAGGCAAAGGAAGAGATGATAAGTATGTTTTGCTTTGTCCCTCTTAATGAAACACTGAATGGTTCCTTCTCGAGGTCCAGACTGTGAGCACAAAGAAACACAGTATCAAAATCCAATCCAGATCAAATGACAATTATAGTATCATCCATAAAGTTCTAAATTTTAAGAAGAAATCAATACGTTTAGAGGATCACCTGCTTTAAAGATACCGGGAAAGTAAGCTTCCCACAAAATTCTGGGCTTTTGACAATCTCTTTGCAAGTTTCCCTCCATGTTCGACAAACAGCAGCACAAGCAACCACATTCTTTCGAGAAGGCCATGTGCACTCACTTGCCTCTAACCTTTTTATTACATCTCGTAGCAATTCAGGCGGAAGGCTAGCCCAGCAACCATTCTCAATCACCAATGACGGTTCATGGATCTCATGTACTGAAATTCGAGACTTCCCTCGATGATGATCGGAGCTTCTCCAAGATAAACTCCCAATACTATCTCTGACATCTCGAACAATACTTCTAAAAGACATCTACACAAACAAAAACACAAGCCCAAACAAACTAGAATCCCCACAAAGAAGCAGAAAACAACAGTCTGCTTATGCTGCAACAACCAGCATCACCAACAACACCTAATCAATCATAAGCAGCAGAACGCGACAAATTAGAGAAAACAATGCTTTGCAGGATAATACACAAGTAGCAATGTATTATAATCAATCGAATACCAAATAAATAACAAGTAGAAAGCAACATCTTTACCTACAAGAAAGAATTAATTATCTCCTTCCAAGAACTAAAATTACTTTATATAAAGGTCCAATTCACCAAATAAATGCTCCAAGTGGCTGCAAAACAAAAAACAAAAACAGAAGTTGAGTCTGCAAAGGAAAAGCAAACATTTGATTATATATTGAAGAGAAGGGAAGAATAATCAGCAAAAGTTAGATATTAATGAAGTCACAATCAAAGTTGCAAATTGCTCATAGATTTTTAAAAAAGCACGGCTAGAGTCATAGTCAAATCATGGGAAATAGCGTAGCAATAGCACAGAAATAACCATAAACATTTAAATGACCTCCATATGAAAGTAAAAAAATCTCCATTTGGCATTAAAAAAAAAAAAAATCCATCAGAAAACTGAAAAGCATGGGCGGCTACATACCATGAAATCATAAAATGCTCAAAAATTCAAATCTTTCTGGAATATTTGAGAGATTAAAAGATTTTTTTAGGCTAAAATGACTAAAAAAAATCAAACAGGAATAAATCAAATAAATCAAAGAAACAACATTGAGGGAATTTGGAGATCTAAACGTAGCTATTCCAAAAACGGAAGTGCCCATGAATTGTAGAGACTAAACAAAAGTTCCGATTTTTACCTCACAAAACCACTTCAGAAACAAAAATTAAAAGAGGAACAAAACCTATCGATCCAAACCTCTTGACGCCATAAACACATAGAATTTCCCATAAATACTCAAAATAAAGCAAAGAAACAGCAATACACTACCTCAACCTTCACAACAGAAATGGAAACAGAAAGATATGACAAAGATCACCAAAACAAACCACTAAAAACCATTTTTTTTGCGCAAAAATCACAAGAAAAGAATCGCACCTGATGATTTCCTTCGATCCAGTGGCCAGAGGTCCCTTCCTTCACGCTCGCTCTCGCTCAAAGCTCTGACCTTTTTCTTCCCTTCTAAGCCTAAATGGAACTCAAAACTCCATTAAATCCACTTCACTTGAAGCCCAAGAGAACCCTTTTTTTGCATTATACCCCCTCAGATTCTTTAATATCACAATGAACACTGAACTCTTTATATATATTTTAATAATTATTAATTTATTTAAAAAATTACATACTTAATTAGTATTACAGATTGGTTTGCACTCAAAAGAGAAGGTTTGGAAGAGTCAAAATGGGATTACTCCCATTGAAATTACCATTTTAGCCTCTATTATTAAGGTTTTAAATTGATGAAGAAATTTTTTAATATCTCAAAAATATTATATAATTTATATTATTTTTTAATAAAATAAAAAAAATAAATAAGTAGAATTTTCAAACTCATTCAGAGAACCATTCTTCCGTAAGTATTTTAACAAAAATATTTATTTAAATAAATATGAACGATTGAACTATGAGTAAATTTCCGCTTCTGTACTTTTGAATTGGGAGAAAAATAAAATATTATTGTATTGTAAGGATTATGAATTAAAAAATTTAAAAAAAATTTTATATTTATATTTTTTTATATTAATTAGGAATCTACATCTATAAAATCATATGTTTAAATTATAGAGACCATATGAAAGGGACTACTTAGTGGAAGCCAGTAACTTTTCAATTTTATATAATATATAAATAAATAAATAATTTATTTCTTTCATTTTCAGAAGAAGAGGTTCATTGTATCTTATAAATTTATGAACAACTTGTTTTTTTATACATATAAATAAAATTAAAAAAATTTAAAACAGAGGATAAAAATTGGCTGTCGGTTTTTTATACAATTTTTTACATTTAAATGGTAAAGTTTAATGCTTTTGATTGCACTTGTATTTTTTAATCAATAAATACTTAATTAATAAATATAAACCATTCATCTCTAATAATTATATATATATTTAGAGCTAAGTATTAATTAGGTGAGTGATGTAATGATAATGTTTCATACCATCATATAGCATGAGTAATATAAATAAATAAATCAACTAATAGTTTTTTAATTAAATTAATGAGAGACAACATCAACCACTCCAAACCTAAACAAAATATATTTAATTCAATCATATTAATCAGAAATCTTGGAAGGCCAATGTCTTCATCACCATTCACTTTCCTTATTAATACTTGTGTACAAATGAAACCAACCATGTTTCTTTCACTCTCACTTTCCAATTTAATTTTTTTTTTTATCTTATTAATCAATTCTGTTTGTTTTCATACAAACTGAAAGTTCAATAAGAACTCATATACATTCAAAAATTCATTGCAATTAATAAAAACTCGGTAATTAATCGACGACATTTCTGAATAAACTTAACTCCTGCTGAGTCCTTTCTAACACAAACATGTTGCCTTTATCATCTCTTCCAATCCTCATTGAATCATCTACATAGCTTAATTTAATCAAGGATCAAACACAAAACACTCCATGTTAATTTGTTACCAAAATCTGAAAAAAGATCGGAAAAAGAAAAAAAAAAGATTTCAAGGATACGAAATTTCGAGCCAGCCTTCGGGATTAAAAATTTCGAGAAGGAGATCATAGTTCTTCACAAACAGATTCATCAACTGCGATAATGTTCGATATTAGAGTTAATCAAAACATGTTCAGTAAAATGAAAGAGTAGTATATAATACTTGAACAGGAGTGATGCTTGACTTGTCTAATTTGATGTTAACTCTCTGTTGAAAAAACACATTGATTAGGTGGTAATAAATACATAATTGACAAGAATGATTAATGATTAGTACTCACAGTTTTGGATGCAATTTGGAAGGATGCTTCAACAGTTAGTTGTCCTGAGAGCATTTTGAAACCTCTTGCACTGAACTTGATTACATTAATGGCTTTTCCCTTTCATTGAAAGTTTAATTAAGGGTTAGAATTTGTTGTTATATATATATATATATAAAGGACCAGTAATTTAGGGATGCCCTAAGTTGTCATCGGATGATAATATGACGACTTTGATCATCATAAACAATACCGTAAACGTGGTTTATAGTATTGCACAATATTATAAACAGTAAAAAAATAAATAAACAACCATTGGATAATGATACACCGATTTTTTAAATCAAGCATCCCTAGAGCACAATAATCTTTTACTGCATATTTATATATATATGTACATGGAAATCGATGACTATATTTAAATATTCAATTTTGTTGTGTCTCTTGTGTTGTTAATAACACGACTTTCGGTTCAGCCATCACAAAAGGATTAAAATGAACATATTCTAGTAATGTAAAGATCGGCGTCAATATAATTATGTAAGTATGAGACAAGAATGAACATATGTGTGCAATTTAAGGATCAAAATGAATATATATTTTTATAAATCATTGACCAAAGTGATATTTTATCAGGCTCAACTTACTGAAGACAATGAGACTCAAATTTAACAATCTTATCAGATATTCAAACAATTGATAAATAATAACAGCAATAAATATATATGAATGGCAATCATGCTCCAACAAGAATGACATAATAAATATCACAAAGAATGACTAATAAGATATGAATTTTTGGAGTGAAAAGTGAAAAATCACTCACATTAGTGACGTCAATTATCTGGTAAAAATCTCCAAGAGAAATGAAATCACGCAGTCCAAGTTTGGTTCTCTTTGACCCAAGAATTGTGATTGTGGTGTAAATAAGTTTCCACCATCCATCCACCTTATCATTTCCACAAAAAACAAGTGCAAATAATAAAATCCAAAATTCAATATAAAAATAAAAAAATAAGAAAAATAATAAAAAAAAAATGCAGCAAAAAGAGAAAACCTTATCCTGAAGTTGATCAGTAGGATGAGGTGTGGGATTCATAGACTCCAACAGTTTGACAAGCTCTTCAATCTCTGATTTCTTTGCAGATTGAACACCAAAGATACCTCTATTGGTACCTTAATCACAAACTCAAGTCAATTAGTAATTCCAAGAACAAGAGAAACAATGAAGAAGATTACCTTGCAATGCTTGGTAAAGAGATGCTTTGGTTTCATCAATGGCTTCTGATTTTGCTGCTGCTGCTGCTGCTGCTGTTGCTCTAATGGATGATGATGATGATGATGATGATGATTTTTTGTTAGCATTGGTTCTGATTCTGAGTTTCTTTGGTGAGTCTTGAAGCTTTTGGGGAGTAATGAGAGGTTTGAGGAACAAAGCTGACATTTTTAGTGAAAGCAAGCATGGGGGAAACAGTGGGTGGGGAGTTTTAAAATAAGAAATTTAGGAAACAAGAAGGGACGATACATTGATTGGGAGTGAAGACGTGGAAAGGACGTAGAAGTTAAGAAGTACCTTATTGTTAAAATTATTTGGGAAAATGAATTATAAATTTACTAACGTTTCAAATGATCATTCTCTGATATTTAAATTTACCAAGCAAATTTTTTTTTTCTTTCTTTCTCACAGTTGATATTTAAAATATATAATTTTTATTTAATATTACTTATTTTCGTTTAACCACATAATTTTTTTTTAATATATAATATATTTTTATTTAATATTTAGTATTTTTATTTAAATAGTTGAAAAACAACTATTTTTTTAACTATTTAAATACATTTTTGTTAACGTTAATTATTTTCTGATAGAAAGACATAAAAATACAATGTTAAAATTTTTTTTTTAAAAATATCTAAATTTAATAAGACAATCTGTAAATAAATAAAAGTTTTAAGGTATTTTTAAAAATTATTTTTATTTCTATTTGATGAAAACATTTTATATGGATAGGATAATATTTTGGGCGAAAAGAGAACCTATGGCCACTGATTTTTGCTTTCAAAATTAACATAAAGCTATTAAATTAAAGATTAGATCAATCACATAAAGACATGGTGCTACTTCACAATGGTGACATATAAAACTATTAAATCATATTGCCTACACAGTGATGAAAACATAGATCAAGTTGCTGAAAATTCAAGTTAAATTTGCATCAGTTCATTCTCTACTACTTGATTTGCATATGCATTGATCAAGCTTTGCTGCAGCAATGACTTCAAGAGAATCTTTCTGCATATGAGTTATCCTGATTTGTACAAAGGGATAAGATTTTCATCACAAACATTTGATCTTAACATGAATAGCTCAACTGGCAGATCATCAAGTTTGAAGGTGTGCTTTGTCCGCGTAAAATTTTCAAACCTCGGCAGCGGATTGGATTCTATTGAAGTATCACCTGGAAAGGGAAAAATAAATTGGTAAAAGATCATGCCGGCAAAAGATACATACAACTCAATAAAGAGAGAAAAAACCATGGGCAGCTAATCAAACTAACTGCATTGAATTAAAGTACTAATAAGTTAGAGAACCCTCTGGAATATGTTAATGAGAAAAATCCTAATAATAGCCACCATCCAAACTTGGGAAGTTCATGCAAAATGAAGAAAAATCTACTCTAGCAAGGAATGATGGTTTAAAGTCGGAAAAATCCTATTAATAGCCGCCATCAGAACTTGGGAAGTGCATGGAAAATGATGAAAAAATCTACCCTAGCAAGGGATGATGGTTTAAAGTTGAAAGTGAACAGAATTTTGAAACCTTCCTATCAATAGCATATGTGGTGAAGTGAAACAGTGCATTTGTCATATTTGGTCTTCTGAATGTCAATATGCCCTATGTTAGTGATGATCCTTCATTCCTCTCAGCCAAACATCATGGTTTAGGTTGCAAAGTGCTGCTTGCAGGAATTATTTGCATTACGCATTCAGCTTTTCAAAAGTGGTAAGTGGTAACCAAAGCAAAAAATGACAATGTCTCATTCTTGCCATCAAATGTAAAAAGACCTGCTCCCATTCACATAGATTTTAGGGCCAAAGGTATCAACCCCAACATTGTCTTTGAATCAATAAAACCAGCCAAAGACCAATATTCATTCAATAATATGAAAAAAGATGATCAAATTATCATAAGGTTCAGAGGATGAAATATAAGTTGGAGTGATGAAGTGTTTATGAGCTTCACCAGAATAAGTAAACTTAAGTGAGAAAACCTCAGAAATTGGTTTAGCGTCCAAAGGAGGTAACATCCAACATGCAAATTGAGGACACAAAAATTTGTAACTTGTGATGAGATTGACTCAAGAAAGTAAAAATATTCCTATATATGCATAAAGAAAAGCACTGCTTCAAGAGCCTAACATAAGACTAACATAAGACAAATAAGAGACAATCACCTATGTGATCACCTAAATTTCACAATTGGAGAGCAAGTCACCAAATGTCAAGAAACTCGCATTCGACAACAGTTATTGCTGATTAACACACAGATATCTATCACATTCCATCAATTAAACATTAACCACAATAGTCCACCAAAACTAATTCAAAATAAAATCATGTAATCAATCTAAAATTCAACTAAGCTTATCACGGTAAACAGTACCCAGCTTAGTAAAAAAATCACAACTTTTCATACCTCTGAACATTGAGCATGGTCCTAGCCTCATTCTGCTGGTCCAGCAGTGCATTGCTCACATACATATTCAGGAGCTCCTCCTTCCTCTTCTCCACAATCCTCCGCTCAATCTCCTTCTCATCTGGCAATGGCACGTGTACCACAAACTCATGCTCCTTACCTCGCTCCATTTCCTCCTTCTCCCTCTCAATTCTCCTCTCCTCCTCCACCACGTCCTCCTCCCCCTCAAACAGGATCTCAGAAGCCACCGGCCGCACCGCAGCCACCTCCCCGCTCTTCACCGCCCTCCTTGCCTCCTTCCTGATTTCATCCATCCTCTTCCACTCCGCCACAGCCTCCGCCCTCATCTCCCTCTCTGCCGGCCCCTCCGCCCGCTGTAGTATCCCATCCTCGTCGTCCCGGTACCCATAGTAGCTCGCATCAATACGCTTATAGATATCATACCTGGTTCTCCGCTTTCTAATTTCAGGGGGCTTCTCAAAGAGCTCGCGCACGCCAGGAAGCTTCTTGGCAGCGCCGAAGTAGCGATACCCAGGGCCACGGCCACTAGGGTTAGGCACATCGATGATGTTTCCCTCAAGATCCGTCATCTTAGCGGAATGGCGCGAGTAATTAGGGCCACCAAGTTCCACAATCCGACGTTCCCAGTGAGCACGCTCGCGGAGGAGCTTGTTAATCTCATCGTTGAGGTCACGAAGCCGGTGTTCACCAAGACCCTCATTTTGAATCTCGGCCACCTTGACGCCAATCTCGCGAAGGATCTCTCCTCGCCACCGATCAGCCTCAGCGAGGTCCCGGCACTCGGACGCGAGATACGGCCGGCGCTCTTTAGGCTTCCGCTTCTCCTCATTCTTCATCGCGATGAAGCGATTCAGCATCGACTGCGCCTTCTCCTCGTTCCTCGCCATCTCTTCCTCTCTCTCTCTCTCTCTCTCTCTCTCTCGAAGTGGAACGAAACCCTAGCGGCGAAGAAGAAGACGAAGAAGGAAACCCTCGAAAGCGAAAAAGGAATACTTAAAAAAATAATAAGTGTTATTTATAGTAACTGTTTCCTCTCTCTAATGAAATTGACAATAATACCCCTACTCAGATACTCAATCGACACCATTAGATCAACCCATGATTCGACCTACGATCAAGAAGGTCAAGAAGTAATTTGAGTATAGATCTAGGGGTAGTTTTGTAAGAAGAGACCAAATGGTGCCCTTTCTTACAAAATGACTGTGAGTTCCTAGTCCTGAGTCCCAATCTCTCCGAACTCTTCTTCTTCTTCTTCTTCTTCTTCGTTTCTGGTTCGCCTGCGCGCCCTCGTCGTCGCCCGGCCGGCTTCGCTTGGGAGCGCTTGATTCTCCGTCGTCGTGCGGAAATTTTGTCAATTCGATCTCTGTATGTTGTGAATTTGATCGAAACTCGAGTTATATGTGTTGCATGATCCGTGAAACCACCGTTTTCGATCTGATCTGAAGGATTCCGGTGGTTTCGATCTTGCTCAATGGCGGATCGGGAGGATGAGGAGCTTCAGATGGCGCTGAGGATGAGCCTGCAGAGTTCGCCACCGGAAGCGAAGCGGAGCAAGCCGCGGGAGGGAGCGGAGGAGTCGCCGGAGGCTAGGAATCGGAGGTTGCAGCGAGAGCTCATGGCGTCTGCTGCTGAGAAACGGATCAGAGCGACTGAGAATAAGAGCCCTAGCCTTAGCCCTAAGGTGGAATCGCCGAACAAGAACGTTGGACCCAGTGGCGTGCCGGTGTCTATCACGGAGGCGCGTAGGACGGCGGAGAGGAAGGTGCGATCTGGGGAGGCACTCCCGCCGGAGGTGGCGAACGAGTTGTTCTCAATGGTGTTTGGCAGCGGCGTGTCTAAGGGAATCTTGGCGCAGTGGAGCAACCAGGGCATTAGGTTTGGAATAGCCTTCTATTTTTTTCTTTATTTTTGCAAATGTTTTGCTTTAATGTTCTTATATTTTAATATGAAGAGCCTTTACTTTATACTGATTATTTACTCATGTACTAGAGAAATTTAAGTTCGCTGTGATTTTGACATTGAAACTATTTTTGATGTAGTTTTGCTTAGCGAGCCTTTTTTGCCGGATTTCTTCTTGCATGAATTTTCTAATCCTGCATTACAGGAGGCAGGAACACCCGTGCTATGATACTTTGCAGCATTTCACATGAATAATTCCCACAATGGTCTGAAAGATGTGCCGTGCATGAATGGCATAACTAGAGAAATTAGAGTTGTTTAAATGTTGTAATTAATACATAATATGTATTGTTGCACTTTTACGGGCACTTGAGCATCTTGGTAGGATGCTAGTCCTTTTCTATTGGTGAATTTTCGAAAGATTGATTGACTGTAAAATCACAAGTACCAGTTGTTGTGAAAGCTAATGATGGCAAGATCTTATATTTTGTCGTCATTTAATGACACAAGTAAAATTTTTGATCATGGAGGCAAGTTTTGAATGTCCATTACAAGGTGCATTGAACATAATTTGTTATGGCTATACGAGGATCGGTCATTACCTACCAAAGATTTCCATTCTATGCACTTTAGTTTTCCACCAAGTATTAATTTGGCGTCAAGCTCATGAGATGGTTGAATGATTAATTTAAAAATAAAACTTTTGATTTGGTGACTAAAATTCAAATGGGGATTGGTTTGAATGGTAGTTAGTGCACCTAGTGCATTGCATCTATATAATTGTTTTATTGGATATTCATTTGTCGTTTCGTGAGATAAGCATTTTATTTAAGGTGCACGGAACATTCTACCCATTGAAATGTTTAATCTAATGTGTTCTTATAAATCCAAAATTTTTGTGGAAGTTTTCAATAGATTTTCTGTCTGTGCGCAATAATTATAAAGTGTGCTGATATTTGATCCACTTTCCCAAACTGATTATCTTAGTACCATTCCATGTAGGTTTAGCTCTGATCCAGATACGTGCATGGGTTTGGTGCAACATGAGGGAGGTCCTTGTGGTGTCTTAGCAACTATACAGGTGCAGCTTTTTTCTTTTTTTTTATAACTCTGATGTGTCTTCTGGGTTATTTGTTATTTTACTTTCAATTATCTTATATGTTCCCACTATATCAAGGCTTCGGTATTGTCGAAATATTTCTGTGCTTGTATCTTATAGATGCTGCCATGTTTTAGTTCTTACGGAAGAGTAGGGCATTTTTTTATTTAAGTAAAGATTAAAGGATTTCAGTACTCTCGAAATCATTTCATTTATTTTGCAGTCACTTGGCGAACACCTAATAATCTTAAAGTTTTCCTTCCTAAATTTTTGTTTGGTTGTGGTTATCCTTAAACTTTTGATTAAGTGTTGACATTTGAAGAGCATTTATTAATATAAAGAGAGCATGATTTCAGCTTGTTTGCGTTCATTTACCATGTATATCAAGCATGATATATTGACATGCATGCATTGCAAGCTTGAATGTGTTAATTAATGTGGTCTTGTTATTTTTGTTGCTTGTATCGCATAATATTTATCACATATGTCCTATGATATTTTTGTTACTTTTGAAGTACAAGTATATCAACCAGGTTAAATTATTGAAGTTTGTTTCACTCGACTAAACATCCTAATTCACCTTCACTGTTATTTGTTGGTTCTGCAGGCCTTTGTCCTCAAGTATCTTTTATTTTTCCCGCAAGAGTTGGGTCATGTTTCACCCAATAATCCATCACAAACTTTAGTTAAAAGAGGACTTGCACGAAGTTCATATGCTGCAACAGACAATTTTGCCCATATAACTGATGAACGAAAGTCTAGGTATATTCTGTTTTTATTGACCATGAGTTCTCTCAGGACAGTCTTCAGTTGCTGACTACCAATTTTGTGTTTTCAGAGCTTTGGTTCTCAGTATGGTTGAAATATTATTTTCATGTGGGAATGGAAAAAGTGCTGTGGTCTCATCATTAGATGTTTTTAGCGATCACATCAAGGATGGATGCGAAGGTGATCTAAAGAATGAGGTAGTGGCCTTTAAGCATTTTAGCGTATAATATATATACATATATATATATATATATATATTTATATATTTATATCTTTTTGCTTCTTTAGCCTGTTTCTTTAGTTGTACTTTTTTCTTACTTGTAAACAGATGATAACAAAAGCCTTGGAAGGATTTTCAATAGAATCAGCTTCAGATTTGCAAAAAGTTTTGAGAGTTAGCACATACACCTCACAGGCAGCTGCTTTTGATCGATTAATGACAGATCTTCCGGTATTTGAAAGCCGAATGGGGGCAATGTTGTTCCTTATTTCTGCTTTACTTTCACGGGGATTGGTACGTGCACCATGTTATCCATTTCCTTTTTATGATATTGTCTTTAAATGTTTAATGTCCAAATTGAGTTTTCAATAGTTGTTCTTTTTGGATGTTTGCTATATGTTACAGTCTTTTTGTTATTTTCTTTACTTTGCTCTGGCCTTGAACCATTTTTAGTTTCTCATCAATGAGATATCATTCACGGCTTTACACACGCATACAGACATACATATAAAATGATGAATGCCATTTGATGCTTTACAGTGCCTTTGCTTCCCATTACATATAATAACTAGATTTTCTGTAATTAGTACTAAAAACAAGAGTGGAATCCATACATGAATAAAAAGGCCAATGCATGTTCTGAAAGAATTGCATTGTTCTAACACCAGTAAAGCATTCACTGAAACCTGAATGGCCTTTATTTTGGTGCAGGAATCTGTTCAAGCAGACAGGGATGATCCAAGCCTGCCATTGGTTACAGCCCCATTTGGTCATGCGTCGCAGGTATGCAACCACATGTTAGTTGGCCCATGATCAAATATTTTTCATCACTCTTGATCTCCATATGCATGATGCAAGAATTTGATTTTTTTTTTTAAAAAAAATGATGCCTTCTGCATTATTTTGTTTTGGTGAGGGCTTTTTTTTTAAAAAAAAATTTGTGAAAAAAATAGCTATAGTTCCAGCTAGTCATTGAGAGTGCCATGCAGTGGGCTTTTAATCTTAGGTTTGAGCTAACCATGATTTCATCGGTCAGCTTATCTTAAAGAGGCTGTTGTTCATACATGCTAGAACATTAATTATTTTTTAGCTTTTTAGTATCTATTAGTCTATGCATATATACATACATTCTATTAAGTTGTTGTATAATATGCTCCTAAAGTGTTTCAAGAAGTAAATTTTAATATTTTTTAATACATTAAAGTTTTTCTTTGTATTAAATATGTTATTAATATTTTAAAAAAAAATAATTGCACTTATTTGTTAGCGCGATAAATAGTTTCCTCTATAGGGAGTTATTTAATTATAATGTTAAAGTTTGCCTAAAATTGTGAAAATCCCGATGTGGAGAAAGGGTGTTTGCCTAATAGTTTTTTTTTTTATCGGAACTTTTGCTCATGGTCAAATTTTCAGGAAATTGTGAATCTACTTCTCTGCGGGCAGGCTGTTCCAAATGTTTTTGATGGTAGGATGGATCTTGGTGGTGGGATGTCCCTGAAAGGTATAGCTAATGGTGTGGAGATTGGATTCCTTACCCTTCTGGAATCCCTGAATTTCTGCAAAGTAGGACAGTACCTAAAATGCCCAAAGTGGCCTATATGGGTGGTCGGAAGTGAGTCCCACTACACTGTACTGTTTGCCCTCGATACATCTGTGCAAGATGAGAATGAGCTGGAGAGCCGAGAGGCAAAGATTAGGCGAGCGTTTGATGCCCAGGATCAGAGTGGAGGGGGAGGCTTCATCAGCGTGGAAGGCTTTCAACTAGTTATTCGAGAGACGAACATCCACTTTCCACCTGAAAAGCTCGATAACCTCTGCAATGCAGGTTTTATAGTATGGAGTGAGTTCTGGCAAGCTTTGTTAGAACTGGATAAAAACTCGGGTGGTCTTAAGGATCCAACCGGATCACTGGGCAAAAAGCAGTTTGATCTCTTTCATTTCAATGGCATTGCCAAATCTGTTGTGAATACGAATGCGATGGCAGAAGGTGAGATCCCATTGCAAAGGCCAAGGCTCTGTAAACTGAGTGTTTCGGTTCCCCCGAAGTGGACGCAAGAAGAGTTTCTGGCAGATGTGGTGCCTTCTTCGAGCGGAGAGGTGAATCAGCCAGCACCACCCGCGCAGCACGCACCATTGGTGGACTGCATCAGGACTCGGTGGCCTCGAGCCACCTGTTCTTGGGTTGGAGATGACCCGAGTATTGTCTGAGGGGGACCGAGATGTGAACTATAATCTTAATTGTTGTAACATCTCAAGGTCATTTGTGTATGATAATTAAGGTCATCTTCATTTGCAAAAAATGAACATTTGTTCAATCTATATATGGCATTGGTTGCGTGGGTTGCCCACCATTGGTGAGCATGTAATTTTATCCGGTTTTTTTTTTTCACTCATTTACAGGGTTTACTCTTTTGGGCATTTTAGCATATCATGCTTGAAATCCCAGGTTTTGTAGTGTTACTTATCATTATAATAATCAGATGGATGGATCTTGCCAAATCTGATTAAACGGAACATGTAATAAGACTCACAAGTCTAATTTGTACAAATGCACACCAAAATAAGAGCAAACCTGGTGATGCTTATCTTCTTGCTTGCAGCCAAGAACACTGTGCTTTTCAGCTTACACGATCAAACTCAAAAGAATGATGACGAATGTCATGCCATAAGTTTGGTAAAGCATAACAAATGCGATTAATTATATTTGGACACAGAATTAATCAGTGACTCTATACACCACACATTAATAAAGAACATCACAAGGAACATGATCTTGCAGGAGCTTAAAGTATAGTGCAGCACTGGTTGGTTTTCTTGGCTTGCTTGTAGAACATCTGTAAAACAAAATTATAAAGAAGAAACGTTAGGCCTTTTGGATAAGAATTTCAATGTGATTGCTCATGCTTACATGCAGACTATGGAAATGGAAATAGACGAGATAAATGATTATGAGTTAAATGGTAAGGCCAACTAGTTGACCTATATACTCAGTGAACAATGCTATTGATATTATCAATAAAACAGTCACTGATTACCAAGGCCTTTTGGATAAGAATTTCAATGTGATTGTTCGTGCTTACATGCAGACTATGGAAATGGAAATAAACGAGATAAATGATTATGAATTAAATGGTAAGGACAACTAGTTGACCTATATACTCAGTGAACAATGCTATTGATATTATCAATAAAACAGTCACTGATTACCAAATGCATAGTTCAACGTCTGACCTGCACTCATGAAATATAGTTTCCTAGGATAGAAAACACATTTTGTTTGCAGTTTGCTACCAATTAACATGTATGAGCTTACCTGGGATGCTGCACTTAAGTCTGAGCTCTTCTCGACTAAACTATCCAGCTTCTCCCCTCGTGCAAGCACACTATCAATAGTCTTGTGCTGCATTATGTTTAACGTATAAGGAACATGCACGGCCCAGTATAAAATCATAACGTCATAAGCATACCTACTTCACAATCGAAATCATAACAAATACTCACTATTCTTGATACAACTACCATGATAGCATAGTCTTCGATTTGAAGTTACCAGAAAAACGAGTGTTGCAGAATGATGAAAGCCAGCAAACAGGCTAAATGATAAAATGAATGATCATAGAGATGAATCCTTACAAGAATAATTTTGGTCTCATCCAAGTCCCTCTGGATTCTCAGCAACTTGTCAGCCTCAGCAGGATCCTTGAAGTATAAAGAATAGGGTGAGTTTAAGTTTTTCAAATAAAAACTATTCAGCACAATTCATAGCTAATTTAAACTAAATAAAAAGTCTCTCATGATTATACAACGGAAAATAATACCAAAGTTTGGTTGACGTATTGTTAATCTTTGACTAAAGCCTCAAGGTCATAAAAGGATAAAAACCTCAAAGACTATTATAGCATTTCAACTTAGTATGCCAGTGGTCAAATGAATAACAGAATAAGCTGTCTACTGAAAGACTGTTACATGAAGGGTGAAATATTAATAACCTTTAACTAAAAAAAAATCACCTATAATTAAAATCATACAAACCTGGAACTTTGTCAAGGCCTCATTTAAATACGGCCATGGTTGACTGGAATCTGCCTGTACAGCTCTCCAAGTTTCTCCAAAGGCCTTCTGATACTCGTCTAGTACCTAAAAGTATTATATTTGGTAAGCCTTAGCAGGGGCAATAATATTCTAATAAAAGAAATTTTGAAGATACACACAGGAACCCTGCAGAAGCAAGAAACCTGAGTAAATTCTCATATAAAAAACCATCACGCAACAAAGTACAGCAAGAGATTGGAAAAATTGCCAATTCAAAGTTTGCATACAAACTATCTTGTATCTTGCTAGAAAGACCAGGCAACTGATGCTATAAAATCATCAATGCTACATATACATTCCGAACTGTTAGGACGTTGTGAATGTGTACAAATAAATCAAGCTTTGGTGCAAAGAACATCACAATATAGGCCTAATTCCTTAGTTTCCCCACAATCAAATAACAGGTATAAAGCTAAGCGCTGCACCAAGATGACAACAACTTGAATTGGAAATATGCTTAGGAGAAGCCCCACAATCCAGAAAATCCACATCAATAAATAGAAGGTAGCAGTTTCAAAACAAGAAATAATGTCCTTGAAAACCAAAAAACAGACTTGGCCAAGCGTATCAATAACCAAATAGGGCACAAAAACTTCTGACTATCAAGTCACAAATCCCTATTGTACTTACCGTATTCAAAAGAGAAAATGCACTTCGCACAGGATAATGATCATCCATAAATGCCAAAGCACAAAGACCATTTCTGTTGTATGAATGAACCTTGTATTCTGAAAAAGAAAAAGACAAAGACAAACTAGATGAGATATCAAGTTGATTTCCATGACCAAGGTGTACACTTATCCTGCAGACAAATATCAAGATATTCTTCTTTAAGAAACAGAACAATAAAAGCACAAAGTTACAAAATTAAAGATGCCTCCCACTTTCTAAAAGCCTTCACCACCACCACACACCATGAAATAACTCATTCTAAATTCCTACAGTAGGTATTGGTCCACTATAATATGCCAAAGCTTTTTCTAGTGCCCCTATGAATTTGTTCACTTTTCCTTTTCATTATCTTAAAAGTTCATCCTATTTCCATCAGCCACAGCATTTACATCTGACCCAATAACCCTAATAAAGGACGAAAACTCCATTTCAGCAATTCCAGCAAATCTAATACTAATTCACCATGAAATTTTAATAGAAATTAACCATCTAAAGCACAATCTTAATGATTTACAACGCATTCCGATGCAATAATCAATAAAAAAGAAGGATCATATAGATCCAGTAACAAATTCAAAACAAATCAATTGAACCAATTGAGTATCACCAAACAAAATTTCACAAAGATCTACAAGAATTGACATCCTATAAAACCAACGAAGCACAAACCGATCAGGACAAATCTTCCACACCAATTCAGATCAAAGATCCAAAATCGCATGTAATTATCATAGATCGGCAAAACCCAGAAAAACAAAAAAAGAAATCAAAGTGGACATAATATACCTTCATGCTGGACGGACTGGCGCTGGCCCGGAGGGGTCCGCTTGGCGACGGTGCGGCCGACGAAGAGAATAAACTCCCGAGCGGCGCCGCGCTGGAAATAGCCAAAGTGGCTGACATCGGTGGCATTAGCGAGCACGATGGAGTCACCAGAGGATGAGGAATCGGATTTCAGGACGAGCAGCGCGGTGATCTTCATGCTTTCTCGGAGGATTGGCCGGAAACGAAACCCTAAACGCCTTCGTCTCTCGCCGGAGAGAAAGAGAGAATGAGAGAGAGAGAGAGAACAAATCAAAGAAAAGGAATTGAAACCCCCACCGATCTTTTGACCGCGAATTAATCGTAGGCAATGAGGGGTATTATGGGAAAAGAGCATTTATATATATATATATATATATATATGAAAATTTCAAATATATTAAATTTTTAAAATTTTTAAAATTATGTGAGATAATTAATTATTTAAATAAATAAATAAACGTGACAAAATTAGTATAAATATAAAATAAATTTCTAATCCATCGCAATCATTTGCGATTCACTATTCAGTTCGGTTTAATTTATTAATTAAATCGGTTCAGTTGAACCGACCCCGGTCGAACCGAACCGAACCGAACCAAGAACACATCTAAGAACAACGCTTGAACTCAAGCGAGCACCTGCAACGCGATGTGGCGGCGGCTCTCCCTCCTCTCCGCCAAGCTCCCGATCCGCCGCCACCCTCCGATCATCAACCCTCTTCTCCCCTTCCCCAAAACCCTAGCCCTCCTCCCCTCCGTCTCCAATGCTTCCATCTCTACTTCTCCTTTCACCCAGATGGCGGCGATGGGATCGGCCTCGACCACGGTGAGCCTTCTTAGATTGAATGATTTAAGGGATAACAAGGGAGCGAGGAAGCAGAAGACGAGGAAGGGGCGGGGGATTGGGTCGGGGAAGGGGAAGACAGCGGGAAGGGGGCATAAGGGCCAGAAGGCTCGGGGTACTATGAAGTTTGGGTTTGAAGGCGGCCAGACTCCTCTGCGCCGGCGCCTCCCCCGACGAGGGTTTAAGAACCGCTTTAGCCTCACTTTCCAGGTCCCCATTTCTTCTTCTTTGATGTTTGGTTTGCTTTTCTTTGTGTTGTTGCTAGTCACAGTGTTATTCATAGAGCTCAGTTAGAAAAATCGCATTTTTAGGAAAAGGTTTTAGATTGGAGGTTCTGATTATTGTTGTTAGTGAATTTGCTGTAGTTTTCATGCTATACATGTCAATTCATGTATCAACAAGTGCTTTGAGTTTAAACTTTATGAATTTATGGTGTAAAATACTTGGAAAATCAGATGAATTACCTGCATGAATAGTGATGAATTGCTGAAGTTTGCATTTATAAATGGAGGTGTATTCTTAGTGTAAATGTAGAGATTTTCCTCAAATATTGCTTTCATGCGAAAGCAGAATGCAAGCTGTAGTCTTGATGGTATTCATTGTTATCCTTCCGAAATGGCTTGATTTGGTTAATTTTCTGTCTTGCAGTTTAGAAGTTCTTCACTTTTTGCATGTGTTAGTCCACATGTTTGTTTCTCCTGATTTATGTAGTTTTGTTCTGCTTGTTTAAAGAATGGGTGAAAATTTCAGTGTGGTACTCTATTTGGTTATTTATTTATTTTTTATAAATTAAGAACGGCCTGTAGTTCATGATTGGAATCACAGTGAGGAGTGAGGACTCATTGTTAATTCTAACATGCTTTCTCCTCCATTAAGTTGCTTCCCTTGAAACTATAGTTGCATCACCTGGTTTTGATTCTTTTGAAGAATGTTGGCTGCTTAGCTAATTGTAACCTACTTTCTGGCTTCTGGCATGGCCATTTTTCAGAATGCCATTGTTGGTCCTTTTTCTCCTACATCATTAAGAGATTTCTTATAGATGCCATGTTTTCCTTTCTTTTTGGCTCTAATTAAGCCTCTTATTGTGCTTTCTTCTGCATTTTTGGTTTTCATTGTAAGAGTGACAGAGATTAGCCATCTATGGTAATGAAATTATTGTTACATGAGATGTAGTAGTTTTTAATTTATTTATTTATTTTTTTTTTTATGAGCAGCCAGTTGGATTAGGAAAGATTGCTAAACTCATTAATGCTGGAAAGATTGACTCATCAGAGCTTATCACAATGAAAACACTCAAAGTAAGTCCTTTGTTTGTGTCCGTACCATGGTGTCATAATGAGATTACTGTCATGCATGATTTGAACTTCCTGGATTACGAAACCTCAGGAAACAGGTGCTATAGGGAAGCAGATAAAAGATGGTGTTAGACTGATGGGTCGTGGTGCTGAACACATCAAATGGCCAATTCATCTTGAGGTATGTCGTACTTCTCTTCTCTTTTCTTATCTGAAATTTGTATTTAACCTCAATTGATGACATCAACCATATTATTTTGACCATTAGTATTTTTCGACAATATTAAACAAAGATGATTAGAGGAATTATTCTGTTCCTTAAAAAGGTTGAGAAGCTAAAAGTTAGGTAGAATGTGTGATATTTGTGATATGAATTCCATGACAATGGTTTTGTCATGTTCTCCATATTTCCCCTCTTGTATTTTACTAAAGAAGAGAAGCAGTAGTTCATAAACGATAGCACATGAGGCACTCTAGACTCTAGTATCATTTTTGTCTCTATAATACATTTATGATGAGTTTTGGGGTCTTCCTGTATCAAAAATGAAACTTCACTGAATACTAACTTCACTCAAATATTCTATAAATTCTCTGATTATATGATAACATGAATTCTTCTTCAGCCAAAAGACCTCACTTCTTTTTAATTCTACGGAAGCTACTCCCTTGTGCACTGGGTTTTCTTTTTCATCCTTGTGCCCACATCTGAATTGGTTTGATAACTTGATATAACAGCAATACTCTCCGTCTGTATCTTAAACCTACTCAAGATGAACCATGTTTGGTTTCAAGTTAGAGAGCTACATTACACATGAGCCAATATAATCCACAAGTTAATACAGAATTAGTAATAACAATCATCACTCTAGCATCTTCACCCTGTTAACATAACAATCTAACTTATTAATTTCATTCTCGAATATGGTACTGAATCAGAAACATTGAACTTAATTGTCTTTTTTATCGAATGGTTATTGCTCTCCAATTTTCCATTAGCAAGAACAATCTGAGCTTGACTTGCATGTTTCTAACTGATGAAGGTAACAAGGGTGACAGTACGAGCCAAAGAAGCAGTTGACGCTGCAGGTGGATCTGTGAGGAAAGTCTATTATAACAAGCTTGGATTCCGGGCATTGCTGAAACCTGAATGGTTCGAGAAGAAGGGTCGGCTACTACCGAAAGCAGCACGGCCTCCTCCAAAACAGCAAGACAAGGTTGACAGCACAGGTCGTCTTCCGGCCCCAACTAAACCAATTTCGTTCATTACCGAGCAACAACCAGAAGACACTGTGACTGTTCCATCAGCCTCCTGACTAACAATTAAACTGTTTATCATACCAAGATGAGGGTTCTGCAGATGAGTTGCTCATAGATTGTAATCCATTTTGGCCTCCAATAATCCTCAATGCTGATGTACTACTATCAGATTTTGTCATTTGTTCTTAAATCAGTATGATTTTCAGGTGAAAGATTGCTTAATTGATTTTCAAATGAATAGCATACGTAATCATTGATTTAGCAAGAGTATTTTAAAACTTGTATTTATAAAAGACAAGGCTTCACAACCAAACATCTAAATTTATATAAAATTTCACAAAACCAGGGCATGATACTAAATGAGCATGACCCACTGAAAACTTGCAATACCTTGCGAAATTGAGATCACTAAATATATCAATACACACACACACACACACACACACAAACCTTTCTAATAATTAACCATGCACCAAAATCCAACTTAAAATGTACACTGAAAACAATCATATAAAAAACTAAATACAAAACTATATAATTATACAATAACAATATTTTACTTACCTTTCATTTATTTTTTTTAAATAATTTCAATTAACAAAATTGCTCTCAAGATGCCAAAAAAAAAAAAAAAAAACTTTTTTAAATTTCTTTCATAAAACCAACACAAAACACTTCCGTCGAAACTCAAAGGCTAAAGATTTAAGACTAAAAATTCCAAACTTTGTTACATCCAACGATAACTCCAACAAGATAGAGTGAGAAGAAGATCAGTAAACATGGATAACAAGGAGGAATAAAAAAAGGATATTTTTTTTTTTTTTCTTTTCCCCCAATCAAACCACAAAAGCATCCTAAGCTCTCTCGCCACGAATCCTGCGAGCAAGCTGGATATCTTTAGGCATTATCGTGACCCTCTTAGCATGGATGGCACACAGATTCGTATCCTCAAAGAGACCGACGAGGTACGCCTCAGCGGCTTCCTGAAGTGCCGCCACAGCGGAGCTCTGGAAACGGAGATCAGTCTTGAAGTCCTGAGCGATCTCACGGACAAGGCGCTGGAATGGAAGCTTTCTGATCAGTAACTCCGTGCTCTTCTGGTACTTCCTGATTTCTCTCAACGCAACGGTACCAGGGCGGAAACGATGCGGCTTTTTGACACCGCCGGTGGCCGGGGCCGACTTCCTTGCTGCCTTCGTCGCCAGCTGCTTCCTCGGAGCCTTCCCGCCGGTAGACTTGCGAGCTGTCTGCTTGGTTCTCGCCATTGAGACTTGAGAGTGAGAGAGAGAAAGACGAAATAGGGTTAGGGTTTGCAAGCAGATCAGTTGCTGCGAATTTGAGAGACAGTTGTGAATTGGGGGTGTATTTGTAGGTGAGTGTGGGTTTTGAAATCGAGGGAATTGAGAGAGCGAGAGGTTTTGGATCGTTGGATTTAGAAATAATGGACGGTCTAGATTTAGTTTTGTGATAACACGCGGATCGCGATCCGGATGTTGTTTGTTTGAAATATTTGAATTGATTGATTTCTGGTTAAATTTCATTGAGCGCTTGATATTTGGCGGGTGGCAGTGAATGTAATTTTTTTTTTAAATGTCGGCAGCTTATAAAATTTAAGAAAAATTACTGTTTTATTTTTTTTTTTATTTAATAAATCAGTGGTTTATTTATTTATTTTTAAAAAAATTACTATTTACCCAGCAATGTTAAAAATTTTCAAATAATGAAAAAAAATGCATTTTAATTGATTAATCACTTTCTAATTAATGATCCATTTTTTGTTTTATAGTTGTGATTGTTAGAAGAAATTTCAGGCCATTTTGGTCTACATTCTTAGATTCATCAAAAGTTCTCATGAATGTTTTTCAATTTGTTTCTACTCAAATCAGTGAAAAGATCTAATGTTGAAACAAATAAAGGATAACTAGACTTCAAAATATAATTTTTGTTCAATATTTTTTTTTGTATAAATATAGAAAAAGGGATATGAAATTTTAGCCGAATATCAAGGGGCGAAGGAGGATGCACAAATGATTGAAGTTGAGATTTTGACTCAAGTGATTAGAAAAGTGAGGCATAGGCGAGTTAGAGGACTAGGGTTAGGCCCAACACTTAAATTCTATTAGGGGTCGTTTGGTTCATGATAATATAGAAAGATTATCACGTGTTACATGGTAATCTAAAAATATTATCACGTTTGGCATTGCACCGGTGGTAATGTGGATGATAATATCACATTACCAACTTATAAATATTACCAAAAAATGATAATCCTATTACCATCAAATTTGGTGTCTATCTTATATTACCATGGTAATCTTATAATTTTTTATATTTTAACAAATTGATTATTATAACAACCAAATACGGTAATGAACTATTCCCGACAATAAGAGTTCACAACCAAACACGGTTATATTAAATTACCGCAATATTTTCGGTAATAAGGATCACTCTCATCAGGCAACCATTAAAGGAAGTAGCTAGGTTTATGCCATTATTGCCAGGCTCGTACAATTGCTTTATATTAGGCAATGGCAATGAACCATGATCCTTGAATGTTTCACCAATTAATGGTGGCTGTCAAATTAAGAGGGTAAAACAGCCTCTAATGATCAATCTCATGAGCAATCAAGCTCATAATTCTGTGATTTGTCCATGCTTCGATATCTTTAACTTTTATCCTGTCATTTTTATCATTTGAAGCTGCTGCTTGCGTATGTCTTTAGGTAGCTTTCATTGTTTTCTAATTGGCATAAATTTTGGCTGAATGTCATGAAATGAAAATGGCTTAAACTTACTATTAAGTCAATGGCTGTTAATTCTTTTTTTCTTTACAAAGTTTTGGCATATTGTGTTGGTTCACTCTCTCATAATCAAAGTTGCTATTTTTTTTTTATAGTTTTTTATTTTGGCTTAAACTCACTATCAAGTCAATGGCTGTTATTTCTATTTTCTTTACAAGGTTTTGGCTCACTCTCTCATAGTCAAAATTGCTATTTTTTTTATAGTATGATTTGAGTGAGAACCTTTGATATATATATATATATATATATATATAAAGGATAAATGTCGACAAGCTACAACCTTCAAATCACAATTATGAGATGGATTTGTGTGAGAATGAGTTATCACTTCTATTGGAGAGGTGGTAACTTTTTGACTGTCTATGCTTTGTTGTTTGGCAGGTTTTAGAATTTGAAAACTGGTTCTCTTTGAATATTTATTTTGATGGCCTATTGTTTCAAACTTCATATTAGTTTTAGGTCCCATGCTGTCTATTAATATCAATTTTTTCCACAATTTTCTCATGTTGATGTTCTTTAGCTATATGAGCCAGTTAGTTACAACATTCCATGAACTTGGTGGGATTCATGGTCCATTTGACAAATTTTTTCTTCTAATCAAATTCATGCCTTGAAACGATGACCAATAAAGGTCCTATTTATACTCTTGTGCTTGATGTTGGGAATAATTTTCTGAAGTATTTATCCATAAGTTATATTATTATATTTTAAACTGAATTAAGGTTATCTCCTTGATGGATTCTCTGATCTGAGACAATCCATTCCTAAGATCCAAATACTGAGACAAACCTCCTCTTGAAACATTGTATGATGATCAACATTGCTATGTCATTAAGATGAATATTAACTAGATACCTTGCCTTATCCACCATTGGAACTTAGGTAAAAGAGGATACATGGACCCTAGCCATAATAATTTTTATAACTTCATCAAAATTAATCGATAATATTAATTAGTTTCTATGTTTGGAATAATTATCTTGTTAGTAATTTTTAAAACTATTTGTTATTGTTTAAATATCTAATGCAATGCATGTGGTTTTTCATTTAGCAAGAGGTGGCACTCTCCGTCAAAGATAAGAGGTAAGAGGGGGCCACATGCTGGATATAACAAATTGATTCCTAGTTGTGGTTGAACTTTAAAATTTGAATTTTTGGGAGCGGGCGAACCCACTAGAGGCACGGAGATGTGCATGCCTCGGTGGAATAAGTGGGGACGGGGTCGCTGAAACCACGCATACACAATCACTATTCACAACTCCCAGAAATGTGCCCTCAGCCAATAATCGAACTCTCACCACTCGATGAGAGCTCTATCGGCGACCCGTGTACCAATAGTTAAAATTTGAAATGTTAATTGAATGGTAGTTACTGTGTGTTGCTCATTGTCACGCCCCGACCCGCGGGCCCACGGGACGCGACAATCGCCGCAGCAATCCCGAGGAGGGATACCCCGCCACTCAACCCTCGGGGATGCCGCAAGGCTAATCAACACACCGAATTCAACAATATACATATCGCAGATATAGAGCAGAAAAAAACAATGTTACACAACGAGCGAATAACAACAACAACAACAACAACAACAACAACAACAATAGGATACGAGAAAATATAGAGGTTCACAAAAATACACGGGAAACAACCCTAACAATGGTAGGAAATGGTAATACACGTAAGTTTAAGAGTATTTAAATACTAAACCATGCAACAAGTTTTCTACACACTAGTGGATCCATAGGTCTTATAACATGTTCCATGACAACAACAACATACATGAACCCGAAGGAAATACAACGGATGATAGAATAGTAGTAAATGCCCAAGACTGCTGCCACACGGTCACACCTACTACCCGCAGCGATCCGGGAGGAAGAAAGAGGGATGAGTAACTCAAGTTACTCGAGTGAGGGAGGTTAGCACAACCTTAGCGTAAAAAATACACCAACAACAAAAAAATAATAATAATGAATCATCAAAAATAAATGCTTTTACCAAAAGTGATACAAGTTTAGAAACATTATTACATATAATAGAAGCCTTCAAGAGAATTAAAAAAACATAATAATACCAAGAAAAACTCTTTTTACCCCAACTAGGGTTTTACAACACAAAAAAATCATAAAGCATGGTTTTAAATACAAGTAAAACAACAAAAATATCATGGGTTTGAAATAAATAAACACAATACCCAACACTCACCCAACATAATATGGTCTAGAAAAACTCTCTAAACCTTCGCCGTGGCCATGGCTAGGTTCGAGCCGCCAAAGGTACTCATGCCCTTGACGTTGACCCATCGAGTTCACCGGGTTGGTGACTCCGGCTACCCGATGAATATCCAGTCAGGGCTCTACACTCCCACCTGAACTGGCCCTCGTAGTAATCAGCCGGTCGACACGCCACCTCAAAAAGGGTCGGGCCGTGAAGACCGCCCTACTGCAGATGAGGATATCACCAAAAACAATCACCACAATAAAATACAACTCCACTCGAGTACAATATCCATCCATGATCATAAATCAAGAATACCTCGGCCATTTGCACGAGGACAAGATAAACACATAAGCAAAAGCCCAAACTTTTTAACACAAAAAATAATTTGCAAGTCCCAACACAAGCAACAACATGGAAATCATTTTTCCTTTCAACAATCCAAAAATTTGCTTCAAGCCTAGGATTTCACCAAATCAAAGATTTTCATAACAAAAACTCAAGTTTCAAACAAAAATAAAGATTTCACAAACTCATGGATACATATATCAATCACAATTTCCACGATAACAAAACAAAAAGCCAAAAGAGACATCCAAGATTTGCCTCAACAATAATTATCATTCACCAAATTACCAAACAAGTATAAATCAATAAAACTTACTTAAAACATGAAATGCATATATATATATATATATATAGCTATTGGCATTCTTCTAATAAAGCTATGCTAAATAATTCCACTCACAGGATCGGCAATTTATCTTCCTCGCAAGCTACTCCTCGGCTAAGCCTTTGCCTCGAGCCAAGACTTCTTCTCCTTGCCAAAGCATAACAAAATACAACAAAATTTAACAAAAACAAAACAAACAAGAAAAACCCTAAGTTTTCTAACAAACAACCCTAATTCGATCCTAAGATTAGCTCAAAACTAGGTTTAAAGGTTACCAATGAATTCCTAGGGGTTTTTAGCTTCAATCTAATCTAAAAGAAATCAAAAGAAACAACTAAAGATTGCGGTGCTACGATAGAATTCGACCTTGCTACAGATGAAAAACCGAGCCCTATACTATGGTTTTTCTCCCAATTTACAACTCTAAATCACAAATTTTTCTTCTACAACATTCTCACACAAGATCAACAATTCAATGGCTTCAATTTAAACCTATAAACATGCAAATCCATGGAGAAATTCTAGGTTTTTGAAAAAAACTAAAAACAAGGAAAAATACAAGAATAAATACGGTATAAAACCATAAATCTATGCTTACCAAGCTCAATGGTGAAGGAGGAAGAGATAGGATGCTTGGTTCGCCGGAAAAACTTCGCCGGGATAAGAAAAATGGGAAGGTTCGGCCAAGACAAGGAAAGAAGAAGAGAAGAAGAAAAGAAGAAGAAGAAATGTTTTAAGTGAAAATTTTTCGGTCACATAGATGATCGGGGCTACATACGATGCCGAGCCTCTATCAAACCGAGCTTTCTACAGGAACAAGTCGCTCATGTAACCGGGTTTGCTCTGGGATCAGGTCGCTACAGAATGTGGTCGAAAAATCTATAGAAATGGGCTATAGTAATCTCATGAACACTCGGGTATAACATTCTACCCCCTTAAGAAAATTTCGCCCTCGAAATTTCCTTCTTACCTGACAAAAGACCTCTATGACTCAGAGTCTAACAATACACATGCATCAAACAAAAGATAGATATTGTACCTGTGATCATGTCGCCTTCACCCTTAGGCTCTTCATTAGTCGGGGCAAAGATCCCGGTCCGAGATCTAGTCTCGGGCGTGATCCTCCCGGATCGAGGGGTGTTGCTCGCTGCTACAGATCTTGTAGCGGTGGTCTGTGCCTGAGCCGCAGGCTGTGAACCTCTAGACTGAGTAGGATGACTCGGATTAAGTCCTCGGAGCAGGGGTCCCCACGGGTCAACAGTGGACACTCGCGTCTCGATGTGATCCGCTTGTCCACACCGATAACATCTCGCGCGGTTCTCGACATCGCTCCTCCATGGAACTTATGACAATTCCAACACTGCCGCGATAGTTCCCTGCCGATCCTGCACTCGACATACCGCTCGAAGGTAGTGAACTCGCTCGCCACTGGTGCGGGCCGGTGGAACCCTCGAAGAAACCAATCGAAGGTGCACCACTAGATGAACTCTCACCTGCTCTTCTTTGAGGGTTGACTCATTTCGCACCTCTCCTCTTACCGATGCTTTCACGGATTCGATCCCGCCTTCCAGACCAACTTTTCTGCTCGAAGGGCCAACTGCACTACTTCCTTAAAACTCGGTTTCTGGATCGCCATCCTCTCCCGACGCCGAGGTTCGGGTCCCGCCTCGAACTCGAACATAGAACTTCCTCGAACCTACCAGCTTTACGGTACAAAGTTTGCTAGGTCCTTTAATTTCGCTCTCATACTCGTCACGGATCTGCTACCCCGGTTCAACCGCATGAACTCCCCGCCTTTTCTCGGGTCTCTATGGAAAGCGGGTGTAGTACTCCCTCGTCAAACTCCCTCCGAAAATCGACCAACTCAAAAACAACACGGGAACGACCTTTCGGACTTTCCCACCAAACTCGGCTCGCCCTCAAGTAACCTCGTAGCAACCTTGAGCCTCGTGTCTTCTTCTAGAACCATGTCGTCGAAAGTAGCTATCACCCGCTTTTAGCCACTCTTTTGGCAACCATGGCATCGCTCGTGCCATCAAAAGAATCGCAGCCTAACCGCTCGGGCTTCCTTCGGGAGCTTAGACAAGAACAAACTCCGGGTCTGGACCTCACTGGGTCCCTCCTGCAGGGACTAGGGGAACCGATCGCATTCGGGGTGGTCTTGAAGCGTGTGGGCTGCAGCGATCGGTACATCCTCTCCATACATACTCCAAAAAGCTCATGAAGTCTCTCGAACTCCCCGATAGGGTCGGCTGCTTATCCTCGATTGTCCCAATAGGCTCAAGGCCTCGCATCGCCTCTGCGGACGGAGCTAACTCTCGGGCACCTGGAGTCCGGGGCACGAGCTCAGTACTCTAGGAGCATGCACCGACGCCGCTACGGCGGTGCATGCCTAGAATTAGCCTCCCCGCCTAGGCGGCGGCGAAGGAGAGGACGGTGGAGATGGCACTCCACGCCGTCCACCTCTAGGCGGTGCAGTAGTAGGCTCAACAGCAGGAGCAACCGCTCCATCAGCTGGTGCGCTGGGCGCTGTATCGGGCATTTTTACTCGAAAAAGACACCAAAACAACTTTCAAAAATCAATTCCTATATGCAACAATGCTACATGCTCAACTCTAACTCGGATCCACTAGTTACTACGTAAGACAGTCAAAGACAAGAATAAGTTACGACTATTAGTCTAAACCAATAGCTCGATACCAATAAAATTGTCACGCCCGACCCGCGGGCCCACGGACGCTGATAATCGCCGCAGCAATCCCGAGGAGGGATACCCCGCCACTCAACCCTCGGGGATGCCGCAAGGCTAATCAACACACCGAATTCAACAATATACATATCGCAGATATAGAACGTAAAAAACAATGTTACAATTGTCACGCCCCGACCCGCGGGCCCACGAGACGCGACAATCGCCGCAGCAATCCCGAGGAGGGATACCCCGCCACTCAACCCTCAGGATGCCGCAAGGCTAATCAACACACCTGGAATTCAACAATATACATATCGCAGATATAGAACAGAAAAAAACAATGTTACACAACTATAGTAACAACAACAACAACAACAACAACAACAACAACAACAATAGGATACAGAAAATATAGAGGTTCACAAAATACACAGGGAAACAACCCTAACAACAGTGGGAAATGGTAATACACAGAAGTTTAAGAGTATTTAAATACTAAACCATGCAACAAGTTTTCTACACACTAGTGGATCCATAGGTCTTATAACATGTTCCATGACAACAACAACATACATGAACTGAAGGAAATACAACAGATGATAGAATAGTAGTAAATGCCCAAAGACTGACGCCACACGGTCACACCTACTACCCTGCAGCATCACGGGAGGAAGAAAGAGGGATGAGTAACTCAAGTTACTCGAGTGAGGGAGGTTAGCACAACCTTAGCGTAAAAAAATACACCAACAACAAAAAAATAATAATAATGAATCATCAAAATAAATGCTTTTACCAAAGTGATACAAGTTTAGAAACATTATTACATATAATAGAAGCCTTCAAGAGAATTAAAAAAACATAATAATACCAAGAAAAACTCTTTTTACCCCAACTAGGGTTTACAACACAAAAAAATCATAAAAGCATGGTTTTTAAATACAAGTAAAACAACAAAAATATCATGGGTTTGAAATAAATAAACACAATACCCAACACTCACCCAACATAATATGGTCTAGAAAACTCTCTAAACCTTCGCCCGTGGCCATGGCTAGGGTTCGAGCCGCCAAGGTACTCATGCCCTTGACGTTGACCCATCAGTTCACCGGTTGGTGACTCGGCTACTCGATGAATATCCGATCGGGGCTCTACACTCCCACCCGAATCGGCCCTCGTAGTAATCAGCCGGTCGACACGCCACCTCAAAAGGGTCGGGCCGTGAAGACCGCCACTCTGCAGATGGGATATCACCAAAAACAATCACCACAATAAAATACAACTCCACTCGGAGTACAATATCCATCCATGATCATAAATCAAGAATACCTCGGCCATTTGCACGAGGACAAGATAAACACATAAGCAAAGCCCAAACTTTTAACACAAAAATAATTTGCAAGTCCCAACACAAGCAACAACATGGAAATCATTTTTCCTTTCAACAATCCAAAAATTTGCTTCAAGCCTAGGATTTCACCAAATCAAAGATTTTTCATAACAAAAACTCAAGTTTCAAACAAAATAAAGATTTCACAAACTCATGGATACATATATCAATCACAATTTCCACGATAACAAAAACAAAAAGCCAAAAAGAGACATCCAAGATTTGCCTCAACAATAATTATCATTCACCAAATTACCAAACAAGTATAAATCAATAAAAACTTACTTAAAACATGAAATGCATATATATATATATATATATAGCTATTGGCATTCTTCTAATAAAGCTATGCTAAATAATTCCACTCACGGGATCGGCAATTTATCTTCCTCGCAAGCTACTCCTCGGCTAAGCCTTTGCCTCGAGCCAAGACTTCTTCTCCTTGCCAAAGCATAACAAAAATACAACAAAAATTTAACAAAAAAACAAAAACAAACAAGAAAAAAACCCTAAGTTTTTCTAACAAACAACCCTAATTCGATCCTAAGATTAGCTCAAAACTAGGTTTAAAGGTTACCAATGAATTCCTAGGGGTTTTAGCTTCAATCTAATCTAAAGAAATCAAAGAAACAACTAAAGATTGCCGGTGCTACAGTAAATTCGACCTTGCTACAGTAAAACCGAGCCCTATACTATGGTTTTCTCCCAATTTACAACTCTAAATCACAAATTTTCTTCTACAACATTCTCACACAAGATCAACAATTCAATGGCTTCAATTTAAACCTATAAACATGCAAATCCATGGAGAAATTCTAGGTTTTGAAAAAAAACTAAAACAAGGAAAATACAAGAATAAATACGGTATAAAACCATAAATCTATGCTTACCAAGCTCAATGGTGAAGGAGGAAGAGATAGGATGCTTGGTTCGCCGGAAAAACTTCGCCGGAAAAAAATAAGAAAATGGGAAGGTTCGGCCAAGACAAGGAAAGAAGAAGAGAAGAAGAAAAAGAAGAAGAAGAAATGTTTTAAGTGAAAAATTTTTCGAGTCGCTATAGATGTCGGGTCGCTATCAGATTACGAGCCTCTATCAAAACCAGAGCTTCTACGAGGAACAAGTCGCTACTGTAACCGGGTTTTGCTACTGAGGATCAGTCGCTACGATGAATGGGTCGAAAAATCTATAGAAATGGGCTATAGTAATCTACAGTAAACACTGGGTATAACACTCATTGTGCAAAAAGCAATATTTACGCTGTGATCAATTCTTGAAAGTAGCATAGCGTATATAAAGGGTTTTATATTTAATTTACATAACACCTCTTAGAAGTGATTATATGTAAGTCACAAAAGATTTTTTTTAAAAATCTCCTACCATCATACCTGACTATGACTTAATGAATTTGAGAAGATGATAGGCAAAAGAAGCCTATGTCAAAATTTGGTTGGAGAAGATATGAGTTTTGTTCTGAAGGGACTAGAAATTCAGTTTGTTTTTTTAGGGAAGAGCTCAGAGAGCTGATTTTATTAATAAGGGGAAAAAAAATACAAAGAGTTCAGAATTACAAACCAAGCCAAAGCTAAACAAAGCAAAACTCAAAAGAAATACAAAAACTCAAACAACACAACGGAAGAAAATAAATTAAAAGATAAAACCCTCTCTGGAGAAATCCTTCATAACCCATCTCGGCAGCTCACGACCCTGGAAGAATAAAGAAAGCATATGCAAACTGGAAGCCAAGGATGCAAGCTTGTAAGCAGGTGAAGCCCACGACTTGGGAATGAGATGTATGGAAGGCCGGTTAGCCCCCTGAAGGATGAAGTTGAAGCTGTTAATCCAACTCTGGATCCTGCAATCAAGTGTATAACTCTGCGAGATGATCCTGCTTGAACCCGGGCCCGTGATGAAGCAGTGCGTGAGAGATAGCCCAGCGTCTACAGAAGCTTGAATTGCAGTGCAGATCGCCAGCAGATCAGCATCCTCAGCACTCCTAGCTTGTATTGGACCAGCCCCTGCCAACATCACAGAAAGATTAGAAGAAACACAAAAAAAACCAACATTCCCTACCTCTGATGCCTCATTCCATTGGCTGGCCACGAAGAGAAAGAGTCCATCCCTGAAAGAAAAATTGTTAAGAATCAAACGGGATCCAAGCTTATCAGCATGAGCAAAGGAGAATTCCTTTGCATGAGAAAAAGCCCGGGCGACAATGACCAAACTAGAGACAGAATACCCCCTGAAAATTTTGTCACATCTATTCTTCCACAAAAACCAGGAAGCAGAAGCAATGACTGCCTTAGCAAATGGAGAAATTAAATCACAGAGGAGCCAACCACCAGAACAAAAGCCATCAGCAAGGGGGTTAGAAATGCTAAGCTTAGTGCAAACATGACTCCAAACATTCTGAGCCAAATTGCAAGAAAAAAGGAGATGCTCAATTGATTCATGCATTAAATTGCACATGGCACACAAATTCCTGGGACCCATATTTATGGAGTAAAGATATTCATAAGTACTAACCCTTCCCTTGAAAGCTAACCACAGGAAATGATGGACCCGGGGAGCCACATTTAAGTCCCAGATCCTCTTCCAACCCAACCAACCATCAGCCCAACAAGAAGAGCTATTAAGATGCTGATAAACAATGGCCGAAGTGCTTTGCTTCACAGATTTAGTGGACCAAATCCAATGATTATTGCCATAAGTGTCAAGGGTGCCCAGCTTAGGAATAAAACAGTCCAGCCAATCCCCAAATAACAGCCCAAGCTTGTATAAGTCCCAGGAACCATTGCTACATAAATCAGAGACTGATAAGGAGTCGAGGTTCAAATTAACGTTGATATAGGTAGGGCACAGTGAGAGAGGAACCTCAGAGCACCAGGGATGACAAAGTAGAGAGGTCTGAACAGGATTAACAGTGTTAATTCTTAAGCTAGGAATAATTTTGATAGCTGTATAACAGAGTCCTCTAAAAAACCATGAGCAACCAGCAGGGATGGAGTCCTTCCAGAAATTAAGCATGCCATACTTAAGAAGCAGGATATCAACCCAAATACATTTATCACAGTTAAGATACTTAAAAACATTCTTAGCCATCAAGGAATGCTTAGCAAGAGTAAGATTTCTGATTGCAAGACCCCCCTCAGTCTTAGGAATAGTAATATCATTCCAAGATACAGCATGGATGCCCTTTCCATTGCAACTCTTACTCCAAAAAAATCTCCTAACAATCCTATGGATCTCCAATAAGATAGAGTCATAAATCGGATAGACAGACAGGTAATAGAGAGGAAGAGACAGAAGAGAAGAATTAATAAGCACTGTCTTGGCTGCAGGCGATAATTTAGAGTGAGTCCACCGAGAACAACGGTTTTTAATGTTAGCTATAATATCAGCAAAGGTGGATTTAGCCAATCGCTTGGGGGAGATGAGAATCCCAAGATATCTAAATGGAAATGTAGCAGCTGAAATGTTAAGGATAGAACAAATACGACTAGCCACCCGTTTGTTAGCCCAGGTTGGAAAATAAATAGCAGATTTAGAATCATTAGGGACCTGACCAGAAATCTTGCCATAAAAATCCAAACAAAGTCTGATAGATCTAGCTGCCTTACGGGACATCTGGGTAATAATGACTAAATCATCAGCGAACATAAGATGATTAAAGTTTATGCGAAGCCTCGCATCAAAACCTGGGACATAGCCATTAGCCAAAGCAAAATTCAGAATAGAGGTGAGATTTTGAGACACAAGGATGAAAAGATAGGAAGAGATAGGATCACCCTGTCTGATACCCCTGGAAGATCTAATCCAAGGGGTAGGCTGCCCATTAATAAGAAAGGAAAAGGAGGTGGAAGAAATACAAGCTTCTATCCAGGAGATCCAAATAGGAGGGAAATTCATTTTAGAGAGAGTAGCAAGAATTGCACTCCAATGTATTGTATCATAAGCCTTCTCGATATCTATTTTGATTAACATCCTAGGGGGATTCTTACAATCAGATTCAATCGTATGGGCAGCTTCTTGCAAAGCAATAATATTATCGAAGGGACAGCGACCCGAAACAAAGCCCGCTTGTTCTCTACCAATAAGATTAGGGAGAACAAGCTTCAAACGATTGGCCAAAATTTTAGATATGATCTTAAAGCACACATTGCACAGAGATATTGGTCTGTAATCAGTAACATACAAAGGACTATCTTTCTTAGGAATCAAGGCTATATAAGATTTCCCCCAAGAATTAGGCATAGTGGAGTTGGTAAAAAAATGATTAACAGCTTCAAACAAACTGTCTTCAATATCAGCCCAGAAAAAACGATAAAACTCAGCATTAAATCCATCCGGACCAGGACTTTTACCCAAAGGAAGCTCAAAAACAGACAATCGAACTTCCTCCCGAGTAACCTCACGAGTGAGGAAGGCACAATCCATATCCGAGAGCTGAGGGAGGTCATTAGGGATAAGACTCAGAATATCAGCAAAGGAAGTATTAGCAGAACTAGTCCACAGGCGAGAATAGGAGTTCATAAAAGCTGTCTCAATACCTGCTCGCTCAGTAAATAAATTACCACAAGCATCTTTTACCTGAGTGATCCGATTGATGTGCCTGCGGATACGAGTAGCATTATGGAAAAATTTAGAATTGGTGTCCCCGCCACACACCCAAGCCAAGTGTGCACGCTGGGCCCATTTGTTGGTATTTTGCTTCTCCAACATTGCATATTTGGCATACATCTCCTCTAGAAGGTCCTGTGTACCATCATCAAAAGCAACAGATAATTCTAGAGCAGAAATAATGGACTCAGTGAGCTTAATGTCCATATCAAGGTTAGTTAACCCCTCTTTACACCAATTAAGAATATTAGCACGCGATCTAAAAAGCAAGTGAGTAAAGGCATGCATAGGAGTACCATTAGGGGAGAAGGCAGAAGCCCTTCTCACAACGCTATGACACCCAACACAATCCAACCAATAGTTATTAAAGCGAAAAGGGCTACGAATATGACTATTAGCAAGCTTAACAGTCACTAAAAGAGGAGCATGATCAGAAAAAACCTTAGGGAGGTGCTGAAGACTGGTTGAATGACAACGAGAGGACCAATAGAAATTCAGTTTGTTACATGAACCTTTGTTTCAGTTATTAGTAGCATATTGTGTCATGTCATGTGGAGTTCAACCATCACATACTGAGTTCAATCCATTGTTTGTATTTGGTTGCATGTTTAGTGACTGAATTGGAATTACACATATACTCTGTCTGACATTGTTAGTTTGATTTCATTCTGAATCAACCTCCTTTTTATATTTTGACTGACAAAATTACTCTTTTAAGTATTTTCATGAGTTTGAAATTTACAGCTATCTTTAATATTCAAACTATATCATACTATTAATTACTTAAATAGCTGTTGGTGGTTACTTTTTGTTCAAGTCTATTCTGTTTTCATTAATTGCATGCCAAGATGTAAAACCAAAATAAAAGAGTCTGGGTTTTTTGCAACTGAGATTTTCATGTGAATCAAATGAATGCATTTTGATAATTTCAAGCATAAAATTTCCAAGGCTATCTCCAGCTTCAAAGATAATGGTTTTAATTTAGTTACCGCATTCATTGAAGCCTTTACAAATTTCCATAAGACGTGGCAGAAAATAAATTAATGAACAAATAAAATTTAAACTAATCTTCATAAGAGAATTAGAAAAATAAGTCTAAAAACGACAGTATAATAAATTCTGAAAATTGCATACTAATGTGCTATAACAATTCCAAAAGATGCATGAAATTGTACTATAACATTCCTAGGGGTGTAAATGAGCCAAGCTACTCGTGAGCTACTCGAGATCGGTTCGGTCAATGCTCAAATTCGATTCGATTGTTCACGAGCCGAGCCAAGGTCGAGTTGCTCGTTTATGTTGACGAGCCGAGCTCGAGCTCAAAAATACTCAGCTCGTGAGGTTCGCGAGCCTAAACGAGCTTTTATATATAAAATATTAAATTATTTATATATAAATTACAAAAATACATAATTATATAAATTATATAAAATTACAAAAATACTTAAGTATACAAACTAATCGAGCTTAAACGAGCCGAGCTCAAGCTACTTGAACTTTTCAGCGAGCCGAGCTCAAACACAAAAAAATAGCTTGAATGAGCTCGAGCTACTTGAGCTTTTCAGCGAGCTGAGCTCGAACACAAAAAAAAATAGCTCGAATGAGCTCGAGCTACTTGAGCTTTTTAGATGGATATATATTTTATATTTTTAAAATATTGATTATTATAACCTCAAGTTTAAATTAATAGAATTATTTAATATTTAAAAAAAAATTTAAATTTAAATTCAGCACCTCTTTAATTTTAGTTCTACTTCCGCCACTGGCTGACACTAAAACCCTTGGTTCTTTTCTTATCAAAGTGTTGAGTGATCCAGCTAAGAGACTAGATTATGATATGCCCTTCTTCATTGAAAAGCATTTGTGAAATTTTAGTATACTTACAAGATAATCACATCACTTTCATGAGGGCAATTAAAAAAAAAAAAATACCACAAGTATAAAGTTGGCATTATATATGTTGGTAGTACAAAAATATAAAATAATCAGTTAATTTAAGATAGATCAATTGATCAATGATAATAACAAAAACAAAAAACTTTGGTTGGTTTTCATATGATGTGTGATTGAAAATTCTTTGGATAATTGCTCAGAGAAATGAAATTAAAATTGAGTTGTGTGACTGATTTGATGTAAATTGAATTACCATGACCAAAACTCAAAATTGTCCAAAGTTTGATGACCAATCCAAAAATTAACCCTATTGTTTGAACTACTCTTACAACCAAAAGGGTGGTATTTAAATTTTTTCTAAGTTAAAAAAATCACAAGTTTAAACTAGACTATTTCAGTTTAAAACCGTGATGGAAAAAAAACCAAACCAAATTTAGTTTAAATCAAAATAAAGATATTCATATTTGAGATTAAATTATATATGCATTAAATCTACATTTTATGTTGCATTGCTAACATATAATTCAACCGATCACTACCGGCAGACAATAAATTAACAATGAAACCCATGTTTATTAATTTATTATCATACAAAATAACAATTCAATGACAACTTGAACAAAGTCCCAAACAGTTGCATGCTAACAAGACAAAAGGGGAAAGCACACTGATGCCACTAGAAAACCAATTGAAGATTCAGAGAGGAAAAATAACATGTTTTCCACTACAACTAGCAAATCTTGAAACCTACAAAGCCTGAAAGAAATCAAGAAAACGAATGCTCTCTCTGCTGCCTTCCTCTATTTCCATACACATCAATGGTGCATCATAAAGTAGACAAACAACTCAAAATTAAGCCACAGCAATCTCAATCTCACAACAAGAACAGGTGATTCGAGACAATCGTTTTAACTGCTCCCCCGTTAAGTGTGGAGCTTAAAAACACTTCCGGTGAACAATGGAAGGGCCTGATTCGTCGTACTCAGCCTTAGAAATCCACATCTGTGAAATAAATTTATGTATATCAGTCAATGTTAACATCTTGTATCATAATTCATCTTGTAACACTAACTCTGATATCCTATGATGGGCACATACAACAAACTTCTGACTAATTTGGAGGTCTGATCAAATTATATCTTAGAAGGAAGACAATAAATGATTTTAGTATAAAATCAACAAAACACTTCAATTTATATGAAAAGCTATGCATGGAGATAACTGATATGCTATAATGGGTATAATGGAGAAAAAGATGTTTTCCTAAAGTTTTACCTGCTGGAATGTGCTGAGTGAGGCAAGGATAGAACCTCCAATCCAGACACTGTACTTCCTCTCTGGGGGTGCAACAACCTTGATCTTCATGCTGCTAGGAGCAAGTGCTGTGATTTCTTTACTCATGCGGTCGGCAATTCCAGGGAACATGGTGGAACCACCACTAAGCACAATGTTACCATACAAGTCCTTCCTGATATCAACATCACACTTCATGATTGAATTGTATGTAGTCTCATGGATACCAGCAGCTTCCATGCCGATCAACGATGGCTGGAAGAGGACTTCCGGGCACCTGAATCTCTCGGCACCAATTGTGATCACCTGTCCATCAGGAAGCTCATAGGTCTTCTCAACAGAGGAGCTGGTCTTGGCTGTCTCTAGCTCTTGCTCATAATCAAGGGCAACATAAGCAAGCTTTTCCTTAACATCCCTGACAATTTCCCGCTCAGCAGTTGTGGTGAAAGAATAGCCCCTTTCTGTCAGGATTTTCATCAACGCATCCGTGAGATCACGACCGGCAAGATCAAGACGAAGGATGGCATGAGGAAGAGCATATCCCTCATAAATTGGGACAGTGTGGCTAACACCATCACCAGAATCCAGCACAATGCCTATACAAAAGGTATAAACAGATTCAAATAAAGCTCAAAGGGAAAAGAATCAAGTTAATCACAGTAACCACAGATACGAACCAGTTGTACGACCACTGGCATATAGAGAAAGAACAGCCTGAATGGCAACATACATGGCAGGTACATTGAATGTCTCAAACATGATTTGAGTCATCTTCTCTCTATTTGCCTTAGGATTTAGAGGGGCTTCAGTGAGCAACACAGGGTGTTCCTCAGGGGCAACACGAAGCTCATTGTAGAAAGTATGATGCCAGATCTTCTCCATGTCATCCCAGTTGCTAACAATGCCATGTTCAATGGGGTATTTTAAAGTGAGGATACCTCTCTTTGACTGAGCTTCATCACCAACATAAGCATCTTTCTGGCCCATTCCAACCATCACACCAGTGTGGCGTGGTCGGCCAACGATGCTAGGAAAGACTGCCCTAGGAGCATCATCACCCGCAAATCCAGCCTTTGGCATAAATAATCATCACCATGAATGAGGATCCAGTATGATAAAATAACAATAAACATGGTATGAGGAGCAAGTACAATTTCCTAACCTTGACCATCCCAGTGCCATTATCACAAACAAGGGGCTGGATATCCTCCGTCTCCGCCATTTCCTAGGTAGCTGCCAAACGTACAAGAGATGGATAAAATTAAATATGCTCATCTAAGAAGAAGAACTTGGTTCTATGCTTACAGCAATCACTCCTCCAATCTATCTATTAAAAGAAAATAATTAGGGAGGGGAAGAAAAAAAAAACTTGAATTTGGCAGTATAATTAATAAAACAAAAAATCATCAAGAAATTCTTGTGGCACAATTTCATCAAATAGAAAATCTTTATGGGAACTTCACATGATTCATAGCCAATCAAATAACCCAATGCATTTTGATGATCAAGCAACTTTCTCTCTAAAAAAATCAGTTCCAAAATTTATCAATCAGGTAAGCTAACCAATCATGAACATTATGCATATCTCTTTGCCAATAAATTATGTGGTTTGTGTCAAAAGGCAACCATTGATCAATATAGCTAAACTCAGTTGGATGGAACATAAGTAGTCCATTTAGTGTCCAAAAAAAAAATTTTAGATACTGTCAATATGTAAGTGACAACAACCATGACATATATATAATGAAAAATTAGCTATTCTTCCACATTATTGCTCAAATTTATTCTTCAAATATTGCACATAATACGCTTACAAAGGGGAACTCGAGACAAAAGAAATGAAAAATATTGGCAACACAGCACACAATAGGCCAAGCAAACTCAGGAAATTTCAGACCGTATAGAAACATACTTCATAGCAAAAGAATAAAATGATAGACCAAACAAATGAGATACATTACACATTCCAACTAGGCTTTTTCAAAAAAAAAAAAAAAGCTGCCTTTATTAAAACAACAACTAAAATGGAACACAAAAAGCGGAAATCTTTGAATTCCCCTTCCATTCAGCCATGAAAAAGGCATTACCATAAAGTAGAATAACATCAAGCACACCACTAGAACGAATAAAATAGAAAAATTTTCACATTGCATTCCCTCGCATCCAACCTAAATCAAGCCACCAAAACTAAACAGAACGCATTCCAAACCAAAATCCTGCTCATCAAAACCCTCAAAAGAGAAATCACCACCAAAAACTCAAGCAGAAACAAACGAAACACTCGATTTCCTACTTCCCCATCACAAGAAAAGATCAAATCAACACCTCCACTTCCCTGATCGACCAAACGACTTTAAAAACAAGTAGATCGATGCAAAATTAATAGAAAGAAACAGATCGAAAACCTAACAGAAGCCAAGTACCAGCCATTGCCGGCAATACCTCACCTCCGCTTCGAAGACGAAGATTCTGACGCACTTCCAACGAAGTCGATGCAGTGCCACGAACACGACGAACGAAGAAGGGTTTTATATAGCATTCCGAAATAAATAAATAAATAAATAGTTAATTAAATTAATAAGTAATGCCTGAACTATGACTAAATTATTTATTTTCTATCCTAAATTTTAAAAATATAATTATAATAATATTTTTTTAATCATTAAATTACACTAATATGTTGACATTTTATTTTATTATATTAAATAAAATATATTTTGTTTTTTAATAATCAATCACAACAATCGAAAAAAAATAAGTAAAAAAAATAATATACAGTCTAGTGGAAACCGCAAAATAAAAAGAATTACTGAACAAAACAAAAACAATAAAGATAAAAAAAGTACAATATAAATATATTTTTAAAATAAAAATGAATATATTGTTGAAATTCAGAACTAAAATATAATTTATTTAATTAGATTGTTAATATTTTTAAAAAAATAATAAAAAAAACTAATTTATATTTTTTCTTTAATTCATCTTGAAGATGAGTTGGCTTTGGGACAGGCAGCGGACAAAAGATGACCGTTCGATGGACAGACCAAGAAGGAATCTCAACCGCCGGATCGAGCTTTCGGTGGCCTTTTGGGGCCCTTGCCACGTCATCCAGCGGGTTTCGGATCGTGACGTGTGGTGGGTCCGACCCTCCTAGCTTTTGGTATCGGATTCGGGTTATCGGGTTGAAACCCGGTAAGGCTTTGCTTTCAAGCATGGAATTATAATTGGAAGGCATGCTGTTTCCAGCAAATACTGAATTATTAAAACAGCATCATTATCACCACTTTTGGTTTCTAAAGTCCTTTATAACTAAAAGTAATCAAATAATTAAAAAAAATAGAAATAATACTTACACGAACCTTTTGTTGAGAATAGAATATTCCAAATCCCAATTCCCAATTAATTATAGTATCAATACATCTACGGATCTACCACAAATAGTAATACATTTTATAAATATAACGGCATTCATACACATAGAATTAAGAAAGAAAAATTAATATATATATATATATATATATATAAAGAGTTATTTTTATATAGTTATTGTAAAGTAATGAATGTTATGGTATGTTATTTTCTGGGGTATATTTGCAAATAATTTCGCTTTTCTTTTTTAATTGTTGAATGTGGTTAGTTGGGATGCAAATGGAGCATGAGCGTGGGATCGGAGAAGGCACATGGAGGCACGTGGGAAACACGTGAGGAGAAGGGGGTATAAAAGGAAGAGGAGAGGTGAGGTGGTGACCGTGGTGTGGGTTTAGAATGATGACACCTGCGTGTATGGTTTGGCTCCACCAAGTCATGTCATGTTGTGCTTTGTCCGGGCACGATGCCGGCCCACTTCGCTTTATTATTATTATTATTATTATTATTATTATTATTTATAGATATTTATAAGTCATATATACCATAGATGTGCATAGGTGTCGAGAGCTTGCGCAAGCTCAATAACACGTATGCCTTCCGCTTGTATTAATTGAAGTTCAAACCTAGTATTATGGTAACAATATAAATACCCTACATATCATTTTTTTTTACTTACATAATTATTCTCTAATATAAGATATATATTTTTATTATTTTTTAATTATTTATATAATATATATATGTAATATATAATCACCGCACAACATAAGAGCAGTAGTCCAACTTTTTTAACTAAAAAAATGAATTATATTCAAAGAGGCTCGAATTCGAGACCTCTTAGGGTCTGCTTGGATGAAGGTTTTGTAAAGTAAGGTAAAGTAAAGTAATGGGAGGTAAAGGAAGTTTTTAAACCCTTTCTTGCTTGGGGCAAGGTAAGGTAAATAAAGGTTTTGAAACCTTATTGTGTTTGGTTTGAAGTTAATTGGAGGTAAGGTTTTATAGTAATATTACCAAATTACCCCTATACTGAAAGACAAAACTTGATTCACAATTACGGTAATGTTTGTTTTGATACCACATCAAAAAAATATATGTATACACATACACATCAAATACACATACACTACACATACATGTACATATACATATATACAAATACAAAAGTATATATGTATACACATACACACAGGCATACATATATACATAAATATACATAAATATATACATATACACATACACATATGCATAATGCACACATACATATACTTGTACACATGTATATTTATATAAATATACATAGGTATTTTTACACACATATACATCCATACATGTATGCATAGGTATTTTTACACATATACATGCATATATGTATGCATGTATATGTGTAAAAATACCTATGTATATTTATACACACACATATACATCCTTTTATAATTTAAAATTAATTGTTATATTAATTAATTAATTAATTAATTAATATTTCTTTTATTGGAATTTTTGTAAATGAACAAGAGCATTTTGGTCAACAAAAAAATAATTTCTATTCAAAACCTCTCAAACCCTCCAATTTGGAGGGTTGGAAAATGGGGTTAGATGGAGGTTTTAAAACCTCCATCTAACCCTCTAAACCCGTACCTCTATCCTTACTCCCTCCCCCAAGCAAGGTTAATCCCAAAACCTTCCTTTACATTACCTCCCAAAATATCCATCCAAGCACACCCTTAATCACAAACACCAGTAATTACCAGTGAGTTAGCCCACACTTCCTAGTGATAGTTTATTTTATTTTAAAATAAAAAAAATTAAGAATTTATTTTTATTATTTTTTTACGAAAGCCATAAGTACTATATATATCATGAGTGTGTGCACAGATTGGAAATTAATCATCCAATTCGCACATCCTTAGTTGAGGACAGAATTTGAGTTACGAGTCCATGCCTACAACCTCCACCCCATTATCATTATTGCTTCAAACGAATCTCAAATTCAAGATGTTTTGATTATCTCACCTTTATTTTTCGTAAAATTATTCAAATTTTTTCAACTCAATAGTTGCAGATTTGTGGAAGGTATGTAAGTGATTATAATATATTGTTGTTGCTTACAAACAAATATATATATATATATATATATATGACTAAAATAATGTTTTCTCGTAATTTAAATGTACATTTTTCCTATACTACACTTTGGTCTTTTCATGACACTTTAACTTAATTAAAAACTAAAAATCATGCATTATAAATGTTTAAATTATTAAATGGCAATTATTGTAATAGGGAGGAACCAAAATGAAACTTTTCATATAAAAATATACATTATCTTTTATTTTTTAAAAGTTTTTTTTAAAACATTTGGCTCTAGTGTTTAAATTAAAAAAAAAAAAATTGTCTCAATCTTTCATTTTTTTAGTTTATCTACAATTACATTCTAATGACATGAAAATAACCTTAAAATCGACTAAGTCGTTTTTTTTTGACATTTGTATATTGCTTGAGATGAATGATTTACTCCCGATGATTGTTTTTTGAATGTCACTTTATATCTCTGTTGGACATTTAATTTTCTTTATTTCTTGTCGATTCTATAGTCTTTTCTCATATTTAACTTTTATTTGTTTTATTTTTTGTTCTTTTATTATATATTGTAACTCATCTTTCAATAAAGTTGGGGTTATCCATTGTTTATTTCTTTGGGTTTTTTTAATTGATGTTATCTAATATTTTTTATTCCTTAGTCACCAAGTTTGCCCTTCAGTCTCTTTTTTTAAGAAACATTTAAAAAAATCTTAGGAAAAAAATGATAAATTCACTGTTTATCTATAAATTAAAACAATAAACACGTGACAAACTCACTAATGTTTTTACCTTCTTTGCTCCTCGTGAGTTATATAATCTTTTTTCTCATATTTAATTTTATTTATTTTGATTAGTTTTTATTTTATTTTATTATATATAACTGATATTGACTAATTGCCCTTACAACTCTAGATAAAATTGGAGCCATTCATTTTTATCAAAATAAATAAATAGAGTGTAAAATTTTTGTCTTTTTTAATCGATGTTATATGATCCTTTTTTATTCCTTAGTCACCAAGTTTAGCTTTAGCCTATTTTTAGTAACAAAATCCATGTTTTTAAAAAAATAATCAAAAAAAGAAGAAGAAAAGGTGATAAACTCACTATCTATCTTCCTGAATTAAAACAATAAACATGTGATGTGATTCTATTTACATGACACTTATCAAATCCTTCTCCCAAAGATCAAATTTGGCTAATTATAATCATAAGCAGCCAAACACAGCAATGAAAAAATAATTAATTAAGAAAATTAATTAATTTTGTATTCAAATAATGATGAGTTGCTTCAATTATTAACCATATGAATAGCAACTTAGTCATCAACATTGAAAACAAGGCCCCTCTCACATCACAATCATGCAATTAAACCACTAAAAATGTCTGCCATCTTATTGCCTCTCTACCTGTAAAGCTCTCTCTACTCTATTTTAAAACATTCACAATTATCTGTCCACTTTTCTCTTTTTGCCCTTTTTCTCCTCCATTTTATTTCCATTTCACACCAAATACAGACTTTCAAATAGTTCTGTAGTACTAGTTTATCATATTTTTATATTAATTATTATTATTATTTATTTTTTTAAAAATAAAAATTATCTTTGTTTTTGATTCATGTCTTGGCCTTTTGGTGAACTAACAAGAAAAAGTACTACATTCATTATATATATATATATATATAATTAAACTATAATTCAATTGATATCAAAGGGGAATAGGGTTAATAATATGTGTTTATTTACCTTTGAAATATAATAATTTTAATAATTAAATAGGATGGAAAAACCTCATGTAATAAATTTAATAAAAACAAAAACAACAAAATTTGTTTGAAATTATATCTATAAAAATAAATAAATATAAAATTCACAGTAAGTAACAACAATTAAATATCTCAACCCAATTTCATATACATTCAACAAAAACTCTAAAAAATTCACAAATTCAAACAAAATTCTCAAATAAAATGCGACAAGTACATATACAGTAAAACTTGAGCCAGTAAATTTATATTTTCACTTTGCTGACATAAAAATTGAGTTGCAAACCAGCACTTACAAACAAATATCTATGATTATATCCGGGCGTGTTTTGAACTCGGTCAATTAAACACATCACCTGAAAGAACTAACAAAACCTTCAGCTTCCAAAGGCAAAACAAGCTCCACCGCCGGTGGCAGTGGCTGCGGCGGAGTCACCATCGATCCTGCCCGAGCATCCTCGACGGCGCAGCCGGCCACCTTCGTCTTGAAAGGAAACAAACACTGGCGACAAGTGGGACAAGATGAGCTCCCCATAAGCCATCTATCAATACACTTAACATGGAATCCATGGTTACACTTTGGCAAAACTCGCACACGTTCTCCGGCCACAAACTCCGACAAGCAAATAGCACACTCGGCGTTGCCACCGGGCAACTCGATCAAGTTGGAGAATACCAGCACGGGAAGAGCTCTCACTGCTTTCCTTCTCACACGAGTAGGTTGCACTTGTGGTATTGGATCAACATCATTAGTCGAGCACCGGAACGCGCAGCGCACGATGGAGTTGATACCGAGCCCGCACAACACGGCGCACAAGAGCACGGACAGGATCATGATTACGTTGGCATCGAAGGTGGTTGTGGGTTCAGTTGTTGTTGTTGTTGTTGTTGTTGTTGTGTTTGGTGGTGAGATTGGAGGAGATATGAGTTGGACAGTGGTTTCTAGTGATGATAAGAGTTTTCTTGAGTTCATGATTTAATGTGTTTTTCTAATTTCTTTTGTTGGTGATTATGGTGAGGAAGAAGATGATGATGATGATGAGAGTATATATAGTAAAGGAGAGGATTAGTGGGTTGTGTAGGGGTGTAATGGACTAGAGTGTGATGGAGGGTTTTGGTTTTTGTCATATTTGGGTTTGTGTTTTTGGATTGATTAAGTGGAGGATTAATTAAAGGGGATGGGGGGAAATTAATGAGTAACTGCCACTTGAATGAAAAATACCGGTCATTGAGGTTTGATGGGCGGCTCACAGAGTCACAGGGGGGGTGGGGGAAATTGGGTGGGGGGATGTGGGAAGATAAGATTTCGTCGGAATTGGAGATAAGTACATCAAAAGATATTTCTAATAATTGGGATTTTTTTTTTTTAGTTATATATGTGGATTTTTTTTCTTTTGTAAATATCTTTGGTGTGAGTTTTGTGTTATAAATATCTAGATGTGGGTTTTGTATTCATCCTCACAAGTTATAATTGTATTTTTTTGGAAAATAATTAAAGTTAAAAAAAAAGTTAAGTGTGGTGATTATTGTGATATACAAGTAATTAGATAATTATATTGACGGTAGATAACATCAAGATTATATGTGCAATTTAAATTTAATGTTTCTCTTGTTTTTTTTAACTATGGTAGGTTATTTAATTTTGTTTAAAAAAAGTAAATTAATAGTGTAAAATAAATTAAATAGAGTAAGAATATATTAAAATTTTTTTTTTTAAAAAAAACATAACCATAAAGATAATAAACAGACAAATGTTGTGACCAGTTAATAAAGTTAATAAATAACTCATATACCAAAAATAATTAAGTGTTTCTACAATAAAAAAGACGAGAGTAATTCTATAAAGATTAATTAGAAATAAGTAGAAATACAAACATAATTTTTAAAGAATGATAATCTTGTAGTTATCTTTATATCATCATCCTGTCAAATCAGATCTCAAGGTGCATTTAATGATTTTGCATTTAATCTATTAAAAGTTATAAGAATATAAATTTTCCAAGGATATACACTTTCAAACAAAAGAAAAAAAAGGAAAACCCTTATCTATGCAAATCCTCCATTGTGAGCTATATACAGAACCCCCACTTTAAAACAATTTTTTTATTACTTAAAAACCTTTGATTATCTTCTTTGGATGATATATAGGTGGATTAAGCTCCCACTCAACTTCATGGTTGTGGCTCCAAATGAAAGCAACATTGTGATTACTTGAATCTTAACAAATAAAGTGACAAAATTAAACATTAATAAATCTTCAAAGAGCTTTCTATACACACTAATAAAAGACAGCTTGCTCAATTGGCTTAGCAATTGGGGACAAGAGAATCTTTCACTTTACTTATCTCCATTAAATTATTTGATCATGAATCTCTATTTTTTTTTTCTCCCTTACAATCCAAATACAAGAGATCCGTACTGTGTTTTATCTTGGAGATCGTCATGAAGATCTTGTTTTTGATATAATTTGAATGTTAATTCTCAAATTGCTTAAAAAGATAACCCTTTTGCTGTTCATTAGTAGGTCACCACTGGCTACTTGTTCATGAGAACAAATGAGCAAGTTCTAATACTAATTAACCAAACAAAGCTCATGCTCTAGTTGATAAGTACTAGGACTCCATGTATCTTTATAAGATTCATAATATTTTTAGTATGCACTCCAGCTAATTATCACCTTAATATCAGATGGTTTTTTGAGTCTTTTACTTTTAATAATAGACGACAAACGCCTTTTTTTATGAATATAAAGCAGATCTAAGCAAATGACTAGAGCCCTGGGATGTACGAGTATATATGACGAGTATGAGAATAATATAGAAATCCCGGGTGAGCGAGTGTATAAAGCGATGAGGGAACGATCTGTTGGGGAGAGATTTGAACCCATGACCTCCCCCTTACACTTTGGTTATCTCTTTGGTTTATTCATTATCTCATGTAATGATTTATTAATTTTTGTTTTATAATCTCTATGATAGAGCTCTTTATTGATTTCTTATTTATTTTATTATTTTAAACTTCAATTCAATCATTAATTTAACTAGTTAAATTGTATACATATACTGATTAAATTATTTTATATAAGTCTAGATGAGTTTAGTCAATATGGTAATTTGTTTTGATACCCTTTTCTTTCGGCATGTTTCATATAAAATAAGAAGTTAAAAATGTGATTAAAAAGATGCTTAAGGATTGAATTATGACTCAATCCTCTACTCATCATTAATAATTCACATGAACTTACATCTTGTAACTTTTTCTTATAAACAAATACCACTTGATTATGTTAAAGATGTGAATGTGAATGACTTCATCTACTTATCAAGAAGAATTATCATCTTGAAGCAATTATAGACTCTTAGATTGAGGACAGCTAATAGAATCTTATAACTAGTTGCTTAATTCCAAGAGTTACGTAAGCAAGCAAAAACAGTATATATATATATATATATATATATATATATATATATATATATATATGTCTATGTGATTCTATCTCTTATCTTCTTGTTAAGATTCCAATTGTTGATAGATATTGAACAATTTTCTACTATTGTTAAGTTTTTTTTTTTTTTGGGAAAGAGGAGCGGGGCGAACCCACTAAAGGCAGGGGATGTGCATGAGTCCCGGTGGAATAAATGGGGATGGGGCATGCTCACGTGAGTCTATGAACCACCCATACACAACCACTATTCACAACTCCCAGAAATGCGCTCAGTAGAGAATCGAACTCTCACCACTCGGTGAGAGCTCTATCGGCGACCCGTGTACTAATAGACCCAAAGGTCGTTGATCTATTGTTAAGTTGTATTACTACACATTCTGTTAGCTCTATTAAGAGTTGTGGATTAGTAATTTTTTTCAATAATGTGCACACATGCATCATAACAATCAAGAGAAAGAGCCACAAATATTTGATAACGCAGCTTGATACCACGTGTCTATGTCTATGGGCCTAAGTCTAGATAATCAAATCCACTAGAAAATACAAAAAATACAAGAACAAATTTTCTTGTAAGTACATTTTGACTACAAAATAAAAGGTAATCGAAGATTTTATTTATGAAGACTTGCCTTAACCAACCAGTTAAACTCCTACGCCATACTAACGGAAACCAATGTTGTTTGACCCGGACCGGCCCGGCCGGTTCAACCGGAAAAAAAAGCAGAGCCCGCCGTATGGCAGGCAGATACCCTCATCGACCCGGGTGATTAAAAAAACCCGGTAGTTAGCCGGTGACCCGGGCGGTTCAACCGGGAACCGGTTGACCCGGCCGGGTCAATTGGGTCACAATGTTTAATTTTTTTACAATATTTAATAATTTATTATTATTTTCTCATTAAAAACCACAAAATCGTGTATATTTATTAATATTAATTTATAATTTATAATCAATAAATAGAATTACAATATATATATATATATATATATATATATATATATATACCAACAAAAAAATAACATTTAAAAAAATAAAAATATATTAATGTATTATGTAAATACTTTTCTAAAAAAATTTAATTTATTAAGAAAAATAAAACAATAAATGAGTGTAATTTTTATTATAAAAAAATATAAAATTAAAAGTATTCTAATTAAATAAAAAAATATAAGAAAAATTTAAAAACAAAAATAAAAACTCAATTGAGATATAAGAATTAGTGAATTAGATTTCTTATTTATTTTAACAAAATCAACCAATAAACAAATAAATAAATAAATAACACCGAAAGAAGTTTGATAATTATATATTAATATATTAAATTTGTAAATATTTAAAAAATGTAAAAATAAATGATCAAATTAGAAAACTCTACTGTATATAAGGTCATTTATCAATTTAAATATCAAATTTGAGTAGGTTTTTATAATATAATTATGGATTTAATATTATATTTGCTTATTATTAATTATTATAATATTTTTTTATATTTAATTATTGACCCCGGTTCAACCCCGGTTCGACCCGGTTGAACCCATTGACCCCTGGGCTTAGCCGGGTCATTGCCCGGGCCGGGTCTGACAACCTTGACGGAAACACTCATGCAGGTTTTTATACATGCCAAAACTTGGTGATCTTCAATCGTACCACAATAGTCTTCAATCAATCTTCAACCAAATCTCATCACATTCTAACTATAGCTTCAAAAGATAGTCTTCATAATCTTCAATTAAGCATCCTCTAGTCAAGATATTTTTCAAATCAAGAGTACCTTTAATCAAATCTTTACTTCAAATAAACTTGCCACTAGTCAATTAGAGCTTCTCCAAAAATAGAGCCCAGCTTGGTATGGGTCTTCATAAGTTTCACTGAGTCACCTGCCAACTATAGGCTCCATCAAGTATGTTATCTTTGGTTAACTGATCTTAATTTTGATTTAACCAAAGTTGGTTTCCAATTAAGTATCCAAATTTGGTTTTTTCCAATCAAGCTTTCAATTCAGATTCTCCTTCAAAGCTTGCTTCTTGCCTTGAATAGCATGGATTTGAATTTAATCAACTTGGCACTTCATTATCTGCTATCTTAGTGTGTTGTTACATCATTAAGACTATCTTACTATAATTGCTTACAAACCTGTGTGACAAATAATGGCAACATACTAAGGGTATGTTTGGATGCAAGGATTGATCCCCAAGGATTGGGGATCAACCCTTGTGGCATGTGCATGCCCATGTTTGGGCATGCACCAAAGGGCATGGGAAGGGAATGAGGGGGGAGTGCATGCCCCTCAAAGCCCTTCATGCTCATCCCCTCATTTTGGGGGATTGAGCATGCCTTGATGAGGTAATGACTCTTTTTACCCCTCATAATATTATATTTGTTTAAATTTTTAATGATTTACATTGTATTTATACATTGTATTTTTTTATATTTACATTGTATTAGACGAAAAATTAAGAAATGACATATTATACATTGTATTTATTTTTTTAAAAATATTAGAATTATTTATATTTAGTGATTTAAAAAAATAATTAAATTTGGATATTTATTTATTTTTAAATAAAAAAATCAAATTATATTCATCAATTAAAAATGTATAAATTTTTAAAAATTTATTTAGAAAAATAAATAACTCATTTTAATTTTTTTTATAGAAATTGAAGCTATTTAATAATAATTGTTTTTTTTACAAGATATATAATTTAATTAAAATATTAAAGGGTAAAAAAAGTAATTTTTACTAAAAATTTTCTCTTATTCTCTATCCTATTCCTATCCCCATCCCTCCAACCAAACATTACTTTTGTTCCCATCCCCAATCCTCTTTTCCTATTTATATTCCCATCCCCTTCCCCATCCCCTTCCCCTTCCCCATCTCCATATTCCCATTCCCTCTAACCAAACGGACCCTAAGACATTTATATTGGAGTGAAATTGAATCACCATAATCAATTTAATTTATGCTTTTTTTAAAAAAAAAATCACATACCCTTATAAAAATGAAAAGTATATATATATATATGTACCTATATAAAAATGATATATGCACACACACCTTACAAACCATTCACAAACCATTCTTATATGGTTATATACCCTTTATGCAAAAAATCAACTAAAAATTTTATAAAAGAATTAATCTATTTTTTTGTCTTTTTCTCTTCTATCATTTTAAGAAACAAAACATAAGGACACAAAATATTAATATGCATTTTAATAAAATTTGAGGCCAATTTTTAACTATAAAAACATATATAGAAATAAAAACTTTGTAAAGAGGTATACAAGTAAATATTATTTTTATAAGTGTATATTACTTGCATCCTCCCATTCTGAGCAAAGTAAATTTTATTGAGACAGAAATTTTTGGCAAGTGAAAAGTTACAATATATATTTTTTTATAATTTTTTAAATATATATTTTTATATTATATGTATATATATATATATATATTAATTTATAAAAAATCAAATGCCAAATAATAAATTTTTGTAATTTTTTCGTTACCATATAACGCAATTTATAAAATATCAAAAAGCCAAACAAAAAATTTTGCAAATATATTTTTTTAAATATAATTTTTTAGATTATCTATATTAATTTGTAAAAGAAAACCAAGTGGTCAAACAATAGATTTTTGAAAAAAAAATATAAATCAACTTGTAATATTAAGTATCCAAACAATAAATTTTTATAAATATTTTTTAAAAAAATATAAAGGGTAATGGTTAATCATGCATGGGTTTGCAACTCTAAGATATGAGCATTGTATTCCTCTCAAATAAATAAATAAATAAATAAATAAATAAATTTTGTTCACTTATCAAACGATTCAAACCCAAAGTTTTAAATACTTTGATTATTTATATTTTTTCCTTGTCTGTTATTCAAGAGAAATTATAATGCACAGTTGTCACTCAATTATTGAATCAATAACAGAGAATTCTAGGAGAAAAAAAAAGCATAAAATCATTGATTGATTATTTACACAATAATACATGAGTACAAACAACTAGTCTACTTGTAATTTGTCCTTTTCTTCTTAAATTATAAACATTTAATTTATTTAATAAACTTATAATTCTGTTTTAAAACTTACTAAAAATAACATTAACATTAATAATAAAAATAATAATAATTTCAGAAATAAAGTGGTTATATTTATTTTTTTGGGAAAAAAAATATTTTGATATGGGCCCCACAAGACAACTTACATATAAATATATAATTAATTTTTGAAAATTTAGTTCGATTCTATTTGAACTTTTTTTCTCCCTTTTTTTATTTTAAAATAAAATTCATATTAATTGGTAATTGAATTCCAATCAATGTTTATCAGTTCATGGATTTTGATTGAAACCCTAGAAATTCATCAGAATTCAATCGAGAAGAACACGCGAAAACGATCTTTTCTTGATGTCTCTGCTGAATTCTCTGCGATTTTTGGCTTCGATTGATCCATAAAATTCCGGCGAAGTTTGCGGGAATTCGGATAATGGCGGCGCCGTCGTCGTTGTCGTCATCGGAGAAGGAATCCATGGAGCAATACGTCACCGAGTTCTTCTCCAAGAGCTTCCACACAATTCTCGATTCTCGATCTCCATCGTCGTCTTCGCCGTCGTCGAGTGCTCGGAGGCGCGAGGATTGGTTCAATCTGCAACTCAGAGGGCAACCAGCGGAGCTTGATAAGATCAAGCAATGGCGGAGGAGAAAAGCTGAGATTTTGGTCGTTGACGTCGTCCTCAGGCGCAATCAGCGGCATCTTGAGCATGAGAAGGTTGTGGAGCGATGGAGTATCAAGCATGAGATTAGAGAGGTTGTTGGTTGCTGTATTGATGTGGCAGCAGTGTACGGGAAGGTCTACAAGAAGTCGATCGTCGTGCTTCGATCTCTCTACGCCACCGCGAGGATGCTCCCGGCTTACAAGCTCTTCCGGGAGCTCAGCTCTTCAAGCCGGTGTGGCGTTGGTCTCTCCCTTAGAGTTTCGCCATTCATGGAGCCTTTCACTCGGGAAGAGGAAGCAGAGATGGAGAGGTTTAGCTTCAATCCAGTTGACACTCCCTTTGGGAGGCTCTCCTTGGTCGTCTCTTACCTCCCGACATTGGAAGATGTGAGCTTGGAGCCTCCTCCTCGTATGGTTACTGAATTGATCCCTGATTATGTTGGCAGCCCTGCTACTGATCCTTTCAAGAGATTCAATTCTTTGCCTTCTTCTCCACATCCATGTGTTCTGTTTCAAAATGAGTTATTGCGCACTGAGAGTGCTCCAGTTTGTAGCCATGGTTTGCCTCCTTCTCCTTCAATGGGCAAGGGTAACAAGGAGTTGTTGAGAATGGGGGGTTTCCAGATTGGCATTGCCCTCCAAAAGGTGAACTGTAGTGCTTATGATTGAATTGATCTTCTGTTCATTGCTCTTGAGCTTTTTGTCATTGATTTGGATGGCTTTAGTGCAGGCATTATCTTTGGGGATAGATGGAGTTGGAAAGCTGCATAGACTGAAGATACCATCTTGCAGTTTAGTAAGAAATTTATCTTCTAGAAGCTTTAGCAAGTTATCTGTTTTGAATGATGTGGCAGATATCGATTGCCCTTTTGCCTTGGAGGTTAAAGAAGATATCGATGCATCGTCCAAGAGGTACCTTTCTTGTGCCTTTTCTGGTTCAGTTGCTCTTATTGCAATCTGTTTGCCATTGAATTTTCATGCATATTCTTGTTTCCTGCAACTTGGTTGATGATCATAGTGCTGTTATTCATACTTCAATATCTTCTTGTCTTGAAATTGGGGTTACTATTTTGAAACTATATGATAAGCACTCTATCTTTTTATCTCTCTTTGATAGTATTGAAATTTAGATGCATGAGAACTGTGAATTAATGTGAAGGAAGCAAATAAAGATCATATCACCAGGGGGAGTTTTTCTCATGCTCAAATCTACTCAGTTGTGGAAGGGCATTTTCCCTGGTTATTTGGGACCAAACTTATAAGAGTTCTTGTTGGAAAATATATGGAGGTGGTTTGTCATGAATAGTGAATTATAAGATAAACTTAAATTCATTAATTTTGGTTTTATGTTCTACACTTATATGCTATTATTTTGTACTTTGTTAATCTCAAAGTGACTATGATGACTCTTCTTAATATTTTCTAAGAGGAACTCCTCTTTAGAATTTTTACCCGGCTATTCTCCGTTTTTTTTGGGGCATGTTGTTGATTAGTTGCATATTCTTAAGATGACTGCATGCACTCCCTTCTACTATTCTCGGTTTTTATGGAGGCATGTTGTTGATTAGTTGTATATTCTTAGTATGACTGCATGCACTCCCTTGTGTTTCTTTTGTTAACATGTTCAAGGAGGTTGGCATTTAGAAACAACTACCTGATGTTGACCTTTTCGTCTGTCCCGTGTTTAAACAAGTGCATATTCATCAGTAGAACTACTTAATATTTTTGTCTTCAGTCCACAAGAGAACTTTGCAAGCATGTCTTCTGTAACTTGCATGAAATGACTAATTTAAATCTGTTCCTGAAACTCTTAATCAGTTTGTCACATGTGATCTATTGTGAAATCGACAGATACAAAGCCAAAGTAACCCTTTAACATCTGCTGCAAATACTTTGACTCACCATTTAGTATTACACTTCTGTGTAGGATTGAATCACCCGACGGAAAAAGGGTTGACGGGCCATTAACTATCACAAAGTCCGAAGATGCTTCTATTGGCACCCTTCTACAAATGCTAAAAACTGCAGCACCATTGAACAAAGATCTTTCCAAGCCCAACATCACATCTTCTCAAGCCTTGAAAGTTGAAACTAGGAGCCTAAGGGTTGAACAAAACAAAGACATGTACAACCGGGGTATAAAGCTCGGCAATCCTGGCTCTATTTCAAGGATTTTCAAATCAAGAACCACTGCAGATGCATTAGATGAGCTGCAGAACTTCAAAGAGATAAAGAATTTGCTATTACGGCGGGGAGGATGTCGGATATTAAATAGAACACATTCTCCGAAATCTACTTCCATGAACTAATCTTATTATTGCCAATTTTATTGTGTATATGAACTAGGCATTCTTTGTGACTCACCAAGGTCGCGAAATCTATTTGTTTTTGTTGTTTCTTTCTTTTTTATTATAATCATAGATCGATATACGGATGTAATTATGAAGCAAATCTTTGTTTTTACTAATTTTCTCTTCTTATTTAAGGTGTGACATTTGTCTATAATGTAACTTCAGCAGTTGAAACTTTGCTCTGGAGCTTATTTAAAAATAAATATATATACTTTTTGTATCTATCAAGCTTCTATAATGTTCTGTATCTTTCATGTTGTTGATTTTTGACAATAACTAATTCATTCATATTTAAGAATGATTAATATTTATGTCCTATTACCAAATCCTAAGCATAGACCAACATTTATTCAATAAAATAAATTTGATAAAAAATATACTAAAGAGATAATATTTAAACCAATATGTAGATATTTGGTGAAGAGATAGTCCTGAACCAAAAATTCAACAAAAAAGACAGCTTTCACAATAAAATCTGTTAACTAATTTCACAGTAAATTAGTTATGTCCAGCTGATCAAACCAGTGGTACTCTGATTCCCAACAAATTGGAAGAAAAAAAAAATATGGTCACATGGTTAAATTGGTGCACAAAACATTAATTAATTATAAAATTTAAGAGACAAAGGTTATCTAAATTCAATCACAGGTATTATGAAGTATTTTTCTTGTTAGTGCTCTGTGAGGGTATGCAAGATCAAAGTGATTATCATACTAAAACACAAGAACCAGAGCAACAGTGGCATTAAGCTTTTTAAATCACAATAATTGTGATTGATAATTAAAATCAATCAAAATTTAATATTAATAAAAAAGTGATTATTATACAACAAGATTAAGGGGAAAAAATTAAGACTAGTTTTCACACTCATTTTTTTTTTTACCTACATAAATGGCATTATTATTAAAATAAATAAATAGAACACAAATTTATTAATAAATAAATACAAAAAAAATCACACAACAAAATAAGAAACAAGTAAAAAAAAAAAGATCATTGGTAGTGATTGGTATCTTTACAAAATACTTAATGAAGTTGAAATGAACAGATAGATGGGCAAAGTGATCCACAAAAAACACAATATAATCATGATGTCCATCGTTCAACAATTTCAGAACATGAAAAATCTCTCAAAACAATGTTGTCAACCATAAACTAGCCAAATGTTGTCAATTCTTTAAGAATGTTTGTAAATATATTATCTATAAATATTGTTATCAATCATTAAATTTGAATACAACGATTTCATTTAAATAAAATAATATTATAAATCATGTAAAATAAAATGGACAATATTTTATAAATAGTATTTATATCTTAACCATTTAATTTTGATCATAACATTAATATAATAAAATTACATCCGTTAAATTTCATTTGCACCTCTTGTCATCTGTGGACGACGAATCATATATATATATATATATTATTATCTGTGGACGGCGATTCGGTGCACATTACTGATTGGGAGTAATTCTTCTCTATTTGCTGCTAGGCAGGCCTATGTCTCCAGACGGTAGTCTTCGCCGATCCAGCCTATTACCTTACTCTTGTTGTTCTTCTCTACTTTTATATCGTTCTGTTCATTGTTCTCCTCATTTCTGGCGAGGATTTCAAACCGTTGTTATTTTTAGTTCTTTTTGTTGTTCCAGACCGCTGTATTTCTCTATATATTTTTTTATTTTAATAAATTTATGATTTATCCACTTTATTAAAAAATAAAAAAAAAACAAAAGAAAAAAAGGAAACATAAAATTATATTCAAAACACAAACATATTTTTAGCACAAATACCATCCCATCATTCCTTATTATCTCCCAAAAACAACAAAACACAAACCAAACAAACACACACCCCCATCAACTTCCACAACCAAAATAACAACACCAAGATAAATAACCAACAAACAAAGAAAAGAAAAGAAACATCAAAGCCCTGCAGTTCCAAAGAGCTTCATCAATCCAAAGGTAGCAGCCATGGCCAGCCACCCTCCAATCAACACCCTCAACCCACCCTTCACCACCGGCCCACGTCCAAGCACTGCCCCAACCGTTCCAAACACCAGCAACGCCACCGTGACCACCACCACCACCACCACCATCCTCACCTCATTCCTTCTTATAAACCCAGCTCCAATCAATGGCACCATCGCCCCAACTCCAAACGACACCGCCGACGCCACCGCTGCCTGTACCGGATTCGGCAACACTACTACTTCCTCATCTCTTCTCTCCATCTCCTCTTCCTCCCTTATCATCCCTTGCACTCTCTTCAAATTCGCCAATTCAATATCCAACTGTGAATATACTGACACAAACTCACCTATGGCCATGCTAAATGCTCCACCCACCAGCCCGGCAAAGCCGGAGATCATCATCGCTTTCGCATCATGCTTCACTGCTCCTACTCCCATCATCAGTGATGCCGTCGACACGAGCCCGTCGTTAGCTCCCAACACCGCTGCCCGGAGCCATTGAGCTCTTTGAACATACTTGTTTTCATTGTCTGCCTCTTTGGGTTCATTCACAGTGACCCTTGTCTCTGCCATGAATGAGCTAGTGCAAGTGCAAGTGCAAGTGCAAGTGAAAGGATAAAGAGAAAGAAATGAGAAGTAGTGTGGCTAACACACGCTCTTGATATGGTTTTATAATGACTCATTTTCATTGTTACTAACTAGTAATTCTATGTGCTTCCACTACTAATTAAGATTAAGATATTGTTGAATATATATATATATATATATGATGTCATCATTATCATCTTCATGGTAGTATATATACAAGAAAAATGGATGCAATATGGACAGAAATGCTTTGGTGTGATAAGTATGGCAAACGGTTTTGGCAACAATATTATAGTTTTCTTTTCCACACTTTTTTTTTCTTGTATGTTTGCTTGGGGCAACTGAACTTCATGAGTTGGTCTGCTGATAAAATTTTATTTAAATCCAAAAAAACATGATCATGAGAATAATGTAAAAATATAAATATGACCGAGTTAATTCTATCTTAATTTTTGATATATTTTTTTAGGTAAATTAAAGGGCAATCATATCAATTAATTTTCGTGGTTGAGGTATACTTCATTTCCTGACTTATATGTCAAAATAGTTGAGCATTAAGGATGGGAATTGATTTGTAAGGACATGTTATGTTTAGACAAATACAAATTCTGATGTGTTTTAGTAGATGAAACTTTAGAAACTTGATTAGTCCTGTACTCCTGTGTACAAGTACGTAATTTGACTTTATTAATTTTTTTTCAAAGAAACTCCAAATTTATTCTCTTATTAGTACAAAAACAAAAGAAATGGTGCATGCATTGGAAATGAAGATGAACAATTAATAAATTAGAAACTATATATATGCATAAAAACTAAAACCAATACTTTCCTTAAAAAAAAACTAAGACTAAAACCAAGACATATGCTTTAATTGAAGATCTTGAAGAATAATAATCATATAGTTAATAAGATAGATGATGGGTTGTGAATAGATGAGCACTTGATGAGAGGGGTGAAAAGTTGAAGAAGAGCACTGATTTGCATTAGTAAATGGCAAGGGAGTATGCATTCCACACGAATGCCACTCAACTACCTATTTTAATCACAATGTACCTAACTTCAATCACTAGGCCCTCCTATCATGGTTCATTTAGATCATGTTTTTTTTATTCTTTTCTTTTATTTTTATGTTAGGACTAGTGGTTGTTAAGGTCCAAGGTGGAGGGTGGTTTGTCAAAATTGTTTGTTTCAGTTATGTTAGGTGTGTAAAATATACCTTAAATTTTACGCGTGTTATTAATAAATTATCATGCATAAATTTTAGGTTAACCTTTTATTTTTGACAAGCATGTTTTAATTTGTATGAAGCCTCCATTTTTGACATACATGGAGCCACAGTTTTTGACATCCATATATGAATATATAGATTTTTTGTTGTTCTATTTTGCCTATAAATTATATTGTCTTTGGCCATGTTAAGATGAAACATAACCACAAAAACACTAGAGTGTTTCTTGGATGAATGGGTGTTTTAGAATTTTTTAGGTGAGAGGTATTGAGTGAAATTTCTACTTGCAAATTTACAATTTCTATAGTAGAATAGGGTAAGTATCACTGGTGGCAACAAATGTTTCGTAAGTATAACGTTGTGGCCACATACGTTTTTTTTGTAATGATGTGGCCACGAAATTTGTCTCCGGCCACACTCATGGCCACAATTTCATGTTTGGGGGTTGTTTCCGGCGAAGGTGCTGAGGTGCCGTCTGATGTGGATGGCTTTATAATTGGCCACCTCAGCACTTTCGCCGGAAACAGCACCCAAACATAAAATTATGGCCATGAGTGTGACCGGAGACAAGTTTCGTGGCCACATTGTTACAAAAAAAACGTATGTGGCCACAACGTTATACTTAAGAAACATTTATGGCCAGCAGTGATACTTACCCTAGTAGAATATTTCTCCTCCTTCTCCCATAGACGCAGGTATAAAAAAACCGAACCACGTAATTTTGGTGTCTTCTTGTTTTATTTTTCCCACTTTATTTTAATATTTTGTGTTGCTATCAACTTGATCAGTTTCAAATTTTTTTCTTGTTATATACATATAAACATATATGATAAAGTGAATAAACTATGTACATTTATAATTAGAAGTTAAAAAATAAATAAACAGAACAACTGAAATACAACAAGGATAAAGACTAGCTACTAGATCATGGTGAAAAAACCATAACACTAAAAATACTATTACAGATAACAATGATAAAAACCAATGACAATATAGAAGCAAGGATAGCACGAAACAACATTTTTCAAGTTCTCACACATCAAATCTGGAGATATGGTTAGCCAAAATCCAGATTTAACAAGGGTTTCTTAAGATCTCTCACTTTCTTGTTATAAGACTTTAGGAACTCAAAACTTCACTTTTACTTGCTAGCTGAGTTATATAACTTGATTTTTATGTAGGCGTTGCAAACACCGTTGAAACAAATATAAGACTAATTCTAATAATAACCAATATTATTGGTCATACATGCAGTACAATTAAAAATGTGCTCATTATACTTCAACTAAATATTCAAAAAAATTGCTCTAGGCATTAGGTCCCATGATGATAGAGTGCATGAGTCTTGGAGATTGTTCTCCAATTTTCCCAAAAATCCTTTATGGTGCATGGGTACTAAGAGAGTTCAGACCAACTTTCAAAGTAGTTTTATATACGGTTAGCAAAAAGACAAAGAAAGAATAGATGATCCACCTATTCAACACAGCTAGCTAGATTAGGCGAAAATACAAATAACAGTGGAGAGTTTGCTGCATCTCTTTATTATAGTAAGATTTCCAATTGCGAGAATTTTTGTATATTAGTCATATATGATCAAGTTGTTGATTTTTAAAGAACATACACCCTTTCAAATTAGCTGTGTAACATAACATGGTATCTTTGACATGGATCATCATCTAGCTAGGAAGTCACAAAAAGGTTTGATATAAAAGTTCTCACCTGAATTGAGGTTCCACCTCTTAGAATTGCTATTAATTGAAGAGGACCCTAATAAGAGTCTTGATCTGATTTCAATGAGCAGAAGTCAATACCAGAAATGGTAAACAAAAGAAAGATATCAGACATCTGTTATACCAATCCAGTGTTAGACAGTACTAGATGCCTCTGGCCATATGAATTTTGGCACACATCCATTAACTTATCATTGCCACCAAAACATAATGGTGGCACAATCCCATTCCAAAGAATTGATATCATGACATGTTGTAACAAGGGCTTTAAAAAGTGGTTATACTTGATGACTTTGGATTTGCACCACATCAACCCCCCATTGACATCTTCCACTACAATGTACATAGTAGGGAAATATGAATTAATTTTACATAAAAAGAAAATCTTATTCATCTTTTATTTCATTCATTTTAAAAATAAAAAAAAATAATAATTTAATAAATTGATTTTCACCTATAAAATTTCTTAAATAAATATAATTTATAAAAGATATTAATAATTATTCACTTTTATACATGGGAGAGATCGTCATGTGTGAATATGAGTATGTTATGAATCATGATAGTAGTATTTTTAAGTATAATGATTATTTTTAGAATTAACATTGAAGAATTTAATGAGTCAAATATATATGTTTTTTTAACTAACTCTTATTCAATGGTTTTTTTATATATAATTTATAACCTATTTTTAGCTTTAGATTTTAAAAAGGGAAATTAATTATCTAATTTTTTTTCTCATTTTTCTAACATGAAAACCCTGATGCAAAACAAAGAGTTGACCTTATGTCATGTCTTTAAAAAAACCCTTATCAGATGTGATAAACGGTTAAAATAATAGTATTTGTTAAACCAAATTTCAATCTAAATTTCAAGTAAACAAAAAGACAAATAATTAATTTTAAATTTTTATATAAAAAATGTAAACAAATAATCAAGATTTCGTTTAGTTTTATGATAAAATAATATATATATTTTTTTTCAAATAAAAAAAAAGATTTATTTTGCTTTTGATCAATTGTCAGTTGAGTCATGACTCAACATTTAAACCCATAACTCATATTTATTGTCTATTGAATGGGCTTGCCCCATTTCAACAATGTCCATATATTGCAAATCAATTATCAATGGGCTGTGTTCATCCTTTTGCATATACTTACTCTGATACAAATTATTTATCATATTTAAAAATTTTATAAAACAAAGAGTGCTACTAAAACTTCTAAAATTTAGAAAGCAACATGGTTGAACAATTTTACCATTGTATTGAAATTATTTACTCCCACTAACACAAGCCTTTATAATTTTATTAAATAAGATAAGTAAAATTAGAAAAATTATAATTAATACTTGTAGGATTTTTTTTTTAAATGATAACTAATTTGAAATAAAAACAAAATTTCTAAAATAATATATATCATTTTAACAGGAGGTACAAATATATCATTTGGTTGTAAAAATTCCTATTTTAAAATATTTTTTTCTTCAGGGATAATGATTTAATGAGTAGAATTCAATTTATTGGTATATGTATATTTTTCTATTTTAATCTTTGTATTTTAAAATGTATATATATATGGCTTTTCTTTATAACTTAGTCATATTTTTTTTGTTTATATATATTTACCATTGACTTATTGATATTTTATTTATCAAAATGGAGGTAGAGACATCTTGTTAAATGTTCAGTCATCATCCACTCACCATTTCGTGCTGACTAGGCACAAAAAACTTCTTTTAATGTTTGTAGATTTTTTAACCCATCTGTTTAAAAAATGTTATTATATATTAAAAAACCTATTGGATTTTAATTTTTATAACAAGAATTTTGTTTCCTATACATAGGCATAAACATTTTTAAGCTAAATTAACTGTTATTATTATTATTATTATTATTATTATTGACATTGGATGGAGAATAGATCACTTCGCTTTAAATATAAAAATGTACATTTATTTTATACAATTTTTTAATTTATTTTAGGTGATTATATATATATATATACACACACGTGACAAAAGTGATAAGCACAATTTAAAAAAATAAACATGTATAAAAGTGCATTAGTTACAGTGACTTAATGATTCTCTAAGAATTTACTGTTTGGGCGAACTAATATGAGTACATACACACACATGTGACAAAGGCGATAAGCACCATTTAAAAAAATAAACATGTATAGAAGTGCATTAGTTACAACAACTTAATGATTCTCTAAGAATTTACTATTTGGGCGAACTAACATGAGGGACAATAACAACATGCCATATGCACCCAAGATTATATCTCATGAAGTATAACCCTACTATAGTAATTTCCCTTGTCAAGCAAACATGAAAGAGCGAATAATACGCCTCATCTCATAGTGAACTTAGTCAATAATGAATAGTGAACTTAGTCAATAATGAATAAACAATATTGTGCAATGTTTATATAAATATTAGATAGTATTTATATAGCAATGCACAATCTAAGAGGTCAAGGGGTTTCAATCTAGGAATTTTCCATTCACCATTCCAGTGAGATATCACTAGCTTATTAGTGGTTCTCTAAGTGGTAATTATATATATATATTATAATGATAAATATGTTTTATTAGTTTTAATAATATTTTTTTAAAATAAAAGGTTAATAAAAATCTAAAGCTTGAGAAAAAAAATTTTGGTACTCAATCAACACAAGTTGTTTTATGTGAGGTCATCGTCTATTGGTTAAAATATTTGATTTCTATACGAGAGATTGATAGTCAACTCCCTTTCAATGTGTAGTTAAGAGTGTAAAATAATATACATGTGTATGATATGTCTATCTACATTATTTAAAAAAAATATATATATACAGAGGTTGTTTGTGGGTATTTTTACAAAATGTATCACATGGTGACATGGGTAAATGTGGTAAAAACACACTCACATTTACAGCCATATCCATTATTATGAATGGAAACAATAGTGTTAGTTTTGTAACTATTTTGTTACTTGTTACTTGTTACTTGTTACTTGTCACTTGTCACTTGTCACTTGTCACTTGTCACTTGAGTCGAAATTATGAACTTTAGAAATATTACAACTTGACAGCTCATCCTCAAATATGTATATGAAAACATGACTATTATAAATTTAACGCATGTTTTACAAATAATTTGATAATATACATAAACATGTATATTACAACACCTCATCTTTGGATGTTGATAGATGCCCAAAAAAACAAAATAATAAAAGAGAAAACAATGAAGTTAGGCCTAGAAAAAGTAAAGATATAGAGAAGTAACTTTTAGATGGTGATCTAACGGCTTAATTTAAAAAAAATTATTAATAAAAAATCTGTGAAGATTTACAAATGACAAGGACTCTGTATACATATAAAGAGATCAGTATGCTTTCATTGCCCATCCCTTAATCACAATTTGTTGACTAATTAATGCTCTGATGGAATCTTGTGATGAAATTAGGAGAAGAAGAGAATAGAAGAGAAAATGATAGCAATGAATACTATATATAAATATATATAATTGTATCATATGTGCCACATTACTCATATAATTTATTTATATGTTTTTCTCTTTCAAATTCAGCTTCTTATTTATATATCTTTTATTTAGTCAACAAAGACTTTTTAGCTTTTAATCATCATGTTCAAAGGAAAAATCAGTTCTATTTCATTTCAATTAACTATAAAGTATAAGTAACTTCATTAACATTTGGAAAACACTGGCTTGCATAACTGAAATTCAAGATGTTTGACTTTCTATATCCAATTCCATAATTTAAAAAAAAAATACATATGTTGTTTTTTAACCCAAAAAAAGGTAAAAAAAAATTATTTCAGAACCTAAGAAATAAATTATACCAAAACAACTCAGAATTAATTCAGATAAAGAAATTTTAGCTTAACAAATAAAACCATAAATAAGTGTCATTGACTTTAATGGCATTTTTTTAATCCAAATAATTATTATTTTTAAATCTATAGGAAATAATTAAATTTTCTAAACATTTTTAAAATAACTTAAAAACAGGTAAGACCTACCCTTCTATTCGACGTTTAGAGAATAAATAAATAAATAAAATTTAATTATTTATAGAGTGGTCCCCATTTCCGACGCGTGTCCCATTTTTCCTCAACTTTGATGTCGACCTCGGAACTCCACCTCCATTTCGTACCCACCGAACTCCACCATTATCAACCGTTAGATCTCCTCCACTGCCTAAATCTAACGGTTAAAAACCAACCTCATTGTGAGGATAGTTGTATCACTTACAATTCCCATAAAAGGGAACTTGAAAGCGCGTCTCGAAATCTAACCGTTCGATAAGAAGATATACGGATCTCGAGGCAAAAAGAGTGGATATCAACGGTTGAAAAGAAGCAAAGCTTAATCTCTCCCTCGTTTTCTCTCATCTTTGATTCCATCCATCTTCGTTTCTCCATTGCTCTTCGTCGACCTCGCCGGCGATGGACACCAGCGCTCGATTTGGCGCGATTCCGGCGCCTCCTGGCCCCCGTGGAGCCGGCCACCGGAGGGCGCACTCGGAGACCTTTCTCCGGGTCCCGGATGATATCCTATTTGATGCGGATGACTTCGGCATCGAGCTCGACTTCCCCTCCCTCTCCGATGATGGCCCGGTACCCGCCGACGCCGGTCGGTCAGAGTCGTCATCTGGGGGGAGCCGGCCATCTGGCGGCGTCCACAGCAGGAGCCTTTCGGTTGATGCTGCGTTCTTTGATGGACTTGGAATCCCAGCCTCGTCTGCCAGCCTGGAGAGGAAGCAAGGGCACCATCGGCGGAGTGGATCGATGGATGGAGCCACCTCTCCTTTCGAGGGGGATTCGGCGTCGGCTTCGGACTATGCGAAGAAGGCCATGGCTGCTGATAAGCTCGCTGAGCTTGCGCTGATCGACCCTAAGAGAGCTAAGAGGTTTTTCCCCCTCCTTGTTTGACCTTTGAAATTTCAGTTTTTTAGATCTTGTTGTTGTTTCGATTAGTTTTAGATCGTCAAAACCCTAGAAGAGATCGATTCACTAGTGGCTTTATGGAAGCTTTGCCTCTTTCAAAGCAGCCGTTACTGGTATGGGTTTTATCCGAATTAAAACTTCATATGTGAGCAAAATGTTTCATTGAGAACGGATTTGGTAACACCAATGGTTTTCTGGTGGTCTGATTGTTCCTCTCATCGTTTCTTTTTGAGCTTTTGCTAAGTCTGGTGTTCGTTTTGATTTAAATGCTGTATATATATATATATATATTTCTTTTTTCTTTGTTGCAGGATACTTGCCAATAGGCAATCTGCTGCTCGTTCAAAGGAGAGGAAGATTAGATACACCAGTGAACTGGAAAGGAAGGTGCAAACTCTTCAGACTGAAGCAACCACTCTCTCTGCCCAGCTCACACTGTTGCAGGTATGAGCTCTGGAATATGTTCAAAATTCAAGTTTTAGTTCCGTGTGTAGTTTGATCTGCTTCTTCTTATTGGAAACATGTTGATATGCCAATATGCAAAATAAATGCATTTGTCAAAGAGTTATCCATTGCAATGTATATCCTGATGTTTTGTCAAGGTGTTGGTGAACACGTCTTTGTTGTTATTGGATCAAGTCTTTATTGGTATAACCGTGATAGGTTCCAAACGTGCTCCTAAGCAGAGAAGTTACTTATACATACGTATTTCAGTTAAGTGATACAATTATAGTCTTATATTTAATGGGTTAGTAGGTAATTCTTTTTCTTGTAATGAAATTGGACTTTTTGGTTGCTCAAATGAAGTGTTCTGAGCATTAAGGTCATATACTTTATTTGATATGCAATTGCATGAACTGCTTTTGGTTTTGAATGCCATATAATTAAGATGGATGATAATCTACTAAAGAAAATTTTATGTTGCACCTGTCATTGCAACTTCACTATCAGGAATGCTGTTCTCTTTTTGATTTATGTTTTTTGTGGTTGTTGATATTCTTGCTTACATGTAGCATACTCAGGGATCTGGATGTGTCCATGTTTTCCTGCATGTTTAAAATAGCTAGTATGATTGATGTGTTGTCAGTTGGTGGCACTGCCACTAGTTTTTTGTATCCAATATTGAATACTCATTGTTTAGTTTATGAATATAATTGTAAAGGTGGTTGTGCTAACTAAGTACTTTTAGAACAATAAAAAATTCCTCTTTTAAAATGGCTGATCATTCTATGGGGCGATTTTTATGTGTCAATGCTGTTCTGGCTTTGATCTTGTAGTCCTGCCACTAGTTTTTGCTCTATGTAGTTTGTATCCAAGATTGAATACTCACTGTTTAGTTTATGAATATCACTGTAAAGGTTGTTGTGGTACTTTTAGAACCACACCTTTCTCTATTAAAATGGCTGATTGTTCAGAGAGTGCAATTTTTTTGTTGGCTCCCATGATTAACCTTTGGCGGGAGGATTCACATGACCCCATGAATTATATATAAAATGGATTAACCATACTGTCATTATTGTTTCCTCGCTAGAAATTTCAATACTTGTATATGCCCATCAGCAATCACTTGTGCACATAGGATTGAAAAAAAAAATTAAAAATAGGAAGTGATGTGGATTAGATAAGTTTTTCTAGGCAATGATGCTACCTGCCATACCATTGTTCTTTGTCAATGGAGAAAACCTGAAAAAAGTGTTGGTTTCTTGATTGCATGGACAGTTGGCATATATCTTACTGGGCCATCCGGAACATCCTTGGTGAATTGCATTTTGAGTGATTGATCAACCCCAGACAATTTCTTTTTCTTGATGCAGAGGGATACCACTGGCTTGACTGCTGAAAACAGGGAACTTAAGTTGCGCCTGCAGGCTATGGAACAGCAGGCTCATCTTCGTGATGGTAAGTCATTATTTATTTTTCCACCTTTTAGAAGCGATAATATGACAAATTGAGAACTTGAGTTTGTGTGGTGGTTATTTACATAAAAATAGGCTAGAAATATCTTCCACCATTTGCAATCTGTAGACTAGATATAGTCAACATTGTTTCACAATCTGTAGAATATCCATGAGTGTCGGAGTTTTAACAACCATTGTTAGTATCATCAGTTGTGAAATTGATATATTTTTATTAAAAGTTGTCTTGCCTACCATAGAGTTACCTACTTATTTATCTAAACAATGTTATAGTTTTCAAAATAAATTAGAGGTTTTATCGAAATTGCTTACTGGTGGATAGTCAGTTTTCTGACAGATAAGCAACATGGCGAATTGGGCACTTTAGTGGGAGTCATGTTTCAACTAATTTGTCCACCATGACTTTTTCATTTTCATCTAATCTCATGCACGTCACTGTTTCATGTCTTATAGTGGAAGATATCAACATCACCTCATCAATTTCCACTCCAAACATGAGAAAATGATACAATTTCTGTGCAATTGTCTGTTTTATGTATTCTTATGATGCTCAACACTTTGTAAATATGTATAATGATGCGAATGTGTTGACGATGCTTGTGAGTTATACAGCTTTAAACGACGCATTGAGAGAAGAAGTCCAGCGGCTCAAGATAGCAACAGGACAGATGGCGAACATGAACGGGACCACCATGAACCGGGGACTCCAGCAATCAGCCGCGCCATACTTCCCCCACCAGCAGCAGTTGCATAACCAGAGTGGCCATCACAACCAGCAACTTCAGGGATCACACCAATCTCCAAATGGCCAAGCACTTAGTGACCAGTCACTGCATGATTCAATGGACTTCATGTGATAGCGCAAGCCTACAACTTTATTCTCCGGTGCCGATAGCATTGTTTGTTTCGCAGGATGTTGTTCACTTAAACAGAGAAGATAGAAAAGTATTGTCACATGTATTATACATGCAGCAGCATGCGTGGCCATGTGTACTTAGTTAAATTAAAGTTCTTTGTATCATATATATATATATATATTTGTAGTTGTAATCCTTTACATCTTGACATGCTTGGTAAACCATGGCAAGAAAAAGTAATGGTCATATGTTGTAGAAATAATATATTTATATATATGTTTTAAATTTCTGCTTGATTGATAATGCTTGTTGAACTGTGCATTATTTAGACAGTGACTAACAAGATTTGAGGTGTGTTTTTGTTATTGGTTCTTTTGAAATGGTGGGGAATGTATGCGCCATCATTTGAAAGCCAGCAAAAGAAGAGAATTTAGGAATTGGGTTGTTAATTTACTTTGAGGTGATTGAAAGGGTAACCACCTGGCCCCTGAGGTCATGGTGACGGCTCTTCATAGTGTAAGAAATATATTATATACAAATTAGCGAAAATGGTGTTATAAAAAGCAAAAAAATGTTTTTTTGTAAACTAAATAAATAAATATTATACATTTGGTCACTGTAATTAGTACAATTTATTTTTCATCAATTTAAGCCATGAAATTATTCTTCAGGCTAAAATAAAAATGGTTCGGCATCTTTTAAGCCTAGTTTTAGGTTAGTCCTTAAATTTACCGAAATTTTACACTCAGACAAAAATATTCTAGAAATGCATATATACGTATAAAACTTTGAGGATATACGCAAAATACAACAAAAAAAAAACAAGAAAAAAAAAGACATGTCTTAAATTTATTTTCCCAAAGTAGGGACAGGATAAATGGAAAAAAAAAACTGCAAAAAAGACATTTTTTTTCAAAGTAGGGACAGGATAAACGCAAAAACCACAAAAAAAAGACATGCTTTTATTTATTTTTCTAAAGTAGGGACAACAAAGATTAGGTCGGTTAAAAAGATGTAATTAGCATCTTCCATATGTCAATCTCTGGCATGACCTTTGCCTAGGAACAGATCTCTGGCTTTTTAGTCCCAACCCAAGTGGCATTAGAAAAAGACATCCAAGGAAAAATTTTCAATCACCTAAATCATCAACCAAACTCCAAATATTAACACCTCATATTCATAGTCAGAGCAACATACAACAAGCTTTAAGAACAAAAAGACACATACAACAAGCTTTAAGAATAAAAAGACACAGTAGGCGATGCAGGCCATGTTCTCATCATAATAAACCAACAAAATGGCAAAAATAGATCATTAAGGATCACTAACAAATAATTAACTAATTCACATCGAGTTGAAAAACTTAGCAAGATAGTGCCATTTCCTTGTGCCAATGAAATCAAACAAGTTCTAAGTTCTTGCCAATTGAAGTTGTAAACAAGGGGATTAAAAATATTGCATGCATAATAAACTAATGTGGCCGGAAGGAATCTTTATGTGAAGTTTGGCAGCATATATATATATTAGCTATTGGTTGCAGTAATACAAAAGCCTTTGCTGGAATTCAGGTTTCAGAAAATAGAGTGCTATGGAACTACTCATCTTACCAGCTGCTGCGCTGGTATTGCTGATGGTTGTGTTAAGCTTGTTTATATGGCTGCTCTTGCAACCACACAGAGGAGAGATAGAAAAGATACCTGGAACCATGGGTTGGCCAATTGTTGGGGAGAGTTTCTCCTTCCTGTCTGACTTCTCTAGTCCATCTGGAATATTTAGCTTCATGAGAAATAGGCAGCAGAGGTCAGCATTGGACTTGAATGAGGAATGTAAATGGGTTTTTCAAATACAAAGTGTTAAAACAACTTACAATTTATTTTTTTCATGCTTCTTTATTAGCAGGTATGGCAAAGTGTTTAAAACCAGTGTGCTAGGGAGGTTTACGGTGTTCATGACCGGAAGGGATGCAGCCAAAAATATTGTTGTCCGGAAAAAGATGGAATGGTGAGCTTGAATTTGTTCTATACTGGGAAGCAAGTTTTAGGGCCACAAAGCTTATTGACAACTTCTGGAGAGGGAGCACAAGCGATTGCGGAGACTAATTGCTGATCCGCTATCGGTTGATGCCCTGAAAAAATACTTCCAATTTATTGATGATCTTGCCATCAGGACATTAGAAGGGTGGACTGGACGTACTGTGTTTGTGCTTGAAGAAGCATCCACGGTACATTGATACAAATATATAACCATCATAACCAAGCAGCTTAATCTAGAATTACTGACAAAGCAACAATATTAAAATGTGATGATATGTTTTATGCTGCAGTTCACTCTAAAAAGTTATAGGCAATATGATAATGAGTTTAGAGCCAGAAGGAACTGAGCAAGAGAACTTCCGTGCAAACTTCAAGATAATATCATCCTGCTTTGCATCTCTGCCATTTAAAATTCCAGGGACAGCATTCTATCGAGGTCTAGAGGTAAGTTTTCTGTTAAAAAAGGAGCTCTCTGGAACATAAACAATGTCTTGCTACTTCTATATTTCTTCATGGTCTAAAGTAAATGCTTAAATTGAACAGGCAAGAAATCGGATGTATGCAATGTTGGATAATATAATATCTAGGAGAAGAAGTGGCGAAGATATTCAGCATGATTTCTTGCAAACACTGTTAAGAAAGCATAGCAGAGCAGCCGGGGAAACTGATGAAGATTCAGAGAAACTTACAGATTCACAGCTGAAGGACAACATTTTGACTCTGCTGGTTGCAGGCCATGACACCACAACATCAGCTCTTACATGGCTTGTCAAGTTCCTAGGAGAAAATCCTGATGTTCTGCAGAAACTCAGAGTATGAATAAACTTAGAAATTCCCTACTTCCATAAAGGATTGTCATTAGTGCTATACTCTTATAACAAATTGACAGGAAGAACACAAAGGAATTCAAGAAAGAAGAAATGGTGGAATGCATCTCACCTGGTCAGAAGTCCATACAATGCCTTACACAAACAAGGTAAACACAAGTCGTCAATCCATCCATAGCAATGACGCATCATGGCTTTTTATGCTCTTTGCTTGTCAATTCAGGTTATCAGTGAGACACTTCGCAGAGCTACAATCTTACCTTGGTATTCCAGAAAAGCTGCACAAGACTTCAATATTGATGGTTAGAAGCTGCAATTTAAATTTTAATTGTGCTCTAACTTCACATTGAATGCTAGTGTTATTAACAACAATCTTTCAGGGTATGATATTAAAGAAGGATGGTCTGTCAATCTTGATGTAGTCTCCATTCATCATGATCCAAAATTTTTCCCAAATCCTGAGAAGTTTGACCCTTCAAGATTTGATGTAAGTTTACATTTGTGGTTGACAGTGAGGGCTTAATTTAACACAACAACAACCAGTAAAGCACTTGAGTTGTTTGCAGGAACCTTTAAAACCCTTCAGCTTCTTGGGATTTGGTAGTGGACCACGCATGTGCCCAGGGCTAAACTTGGCCAAACTGGAGATCTGTGTTTTTCATCCATCATCTAGTCTGCAGATACAAGTAAATTAAACATGAAAATTAGCAATCCTATATCTTTCTGATATAAAGAAACTCACCATGACCCTTTGTTGCAGGTGGATTCCTCTGAAAAATGATGACTCTGTCTGTCCAACACTAGTTCGCATGCCAAAGAGCAAATACCCAATTGCTGTTGAGGCTCTATAGAAAACTTTCTTCTAGTGTTATAAATGTACATGAAATAATGAGTTTGAATAGCAGCCTCCTGTTTGGTTGGCATGCTGCAAAGATCCTTGCACTGATACCATATGAGAAGCATTATACAACGCATTTGAATATATAATAAAAATCATCAAACCAGATAATGGCAATTATTAGCTGTATTTCCCTTCATTAATTACTAGTTTGAGAATAATCAACAACAAAACATGATGGTAAACAATAAAAGATACAACTTTCTTTCACACTAAGACATTAATTCTTATGCAGAGCACAAACACAATTGTCTTCACCTAGTTCTGCTGCTACACAAGGTGGTTGGATCTTCTCATCTTGGTACCAGCTTGCACGTTTTTGAACAAGTTCATTCAGGAAATTGTCAAGCTTATCGATGTTAACATTTGGCATTACAACAACATGTGCAATGCGGCCTTCACAAGCCAGCTGCCACCTGCGAATAAACTCCTCATCTTTTGGCCTCTCAAACACCACCGTGCTACTAAGCTCATTGAGCATGGCACTAATTCCAGCTGCTCGAAGATGATCTCTTAGATAATGAGCATTTCTTAAGCATTTCTGGACTTCTTTTTGAAATCCTCTGTATCCTTTTCGATTAAGGGTGTACCATAGGAAGATAGGGGCATGACCATTACGGCTCCCCATAATGGTTGCATCCCTAGAGGCAAGATATTCAACATTCCTTGAAAGTGCATTGATGTGCTTCAGTCTAGTCAACTGCACACCACAAGGCATGGGGCATCCAACAAACTTGTGCCCTGACACACTCACACTACCAATGGGCTTTTTGAATGTCACTTTTGGTGCCTGCAAGCCAACAACAAACCCATGATTGACAATCTAGATAGACTGGATGCATAAGTCTAGATCTGAATAGCAAACATTCACACTATAATTCAAGCAAAATTATCTTAGTAAAAGAAGGAACAAAATAGATGAAAGAGATCAAGTTTGCACTTGAAAGCTGGGAGGTTCATGCAAAAAGAGGCAGCAGTGAAAGAAGACGCACACGCTTGACAAAAGGCATCATGAGCCCAAAGAGAGCACCATCACAATGAATATAGAATCGATCAGTGAATCCAGTTTCCTCAAGAGTTTTTATGACCAAATCAAGGTCATCAACTGCTCCCTTAACAGTAGTCCCTGCAACAGACTTAAAATCAGTAAAACAAGCAAAATATTGTTTGTTTGTCATGGAAGATTCAAAGCCAAGAAAGATGGCTCACCAATGTTGACATTAATAATTGCCGGTTTATCCTTATTCAGTATCAGTTTGGCAGCAAAGTCTGCACAATCAATCTCACCAGAGATCAAAGTGTTGACTTTTACACATTCCATCCTGTACATTCTTGCAGCCTTGAAGATAGAGTAATGTGACTCCTTTGATGCATATAAAATTCCATCAGGAAATACTTCCCTCCTGCCCAAACATCAATTAGATAAGCACATTGCATAACAAATAATGCACAAAAATTTCTTTTTAAGCAGCATTTTGAGATTTCAGAACAGAGCACCCAAGTATAAACAAGAACAAGGGGTGCAGAGTACTGACCCAACAAGAATACCATGCAAATTGCCTTCTGTACCACAATTTGTGATGTAACCCCAATATTCATCCTTCTCAAGTTCCCAAAGACGAGCAAACCAATCCAACACTCCTACTTCGAACTGCCTCGAATGAACACCATAATTGCTCTCAATGAAGGGATCACCCAGGTTGTTAATTGAGAAATGTTGCAGCTGACCCAGAGCACCATAATCAAAGTCCAAATTATAGGGATAACCTGTTACCAAAAACGAAAACTTTATAACCAGAAAAGGGATTTCCCATACATGGAATAAAAATTCTCTCTAGATACACCAGCGCACAAATCATTCATACAAAGCTGATCTTAGCTTCTAAACAAAGAGATTTTGCATACCAAGATGGTGTTTGGTCCTCTCGATAAGGGACTTCCGATACCTCGCTAGAACACCGGCCATATAAGCTTCCTTCTCGCCAGTGACCTCGTCATCGGCCTCCGGCTCATCGATCGTGAGACACATCGTATGCACATTCCTCCCAAGAACGATCTCCCTCTCCTTCCCATTCTCCCCTACAGCCCCATTCACCTCCGACGTGATCCCGCACGAGATCTCCTTCGGATCGAACTCCTGCGGCAAAGGCTCCACCTTTTCGCCCAGATCCATCAAAAAACCATTCCCCAAGCTTCCAACCATTGCTCCTCAGCTCCAACCTCTCCTTTTAGTATAAAAAATTCAGAAAAAACCGGAAAAACAAAACTCGATTCAAGATCCGAAAACAACTACGAGAAACAAGGATCCAATCATCTAAATGAGGTAAATTTGAGCAAAAACTACCAGAAAAATGCGGATCACCAAGAGCGCCGCCGAAGTGAAGGAGAGACAACCGAAGGAGACGCGCCCCCGCAGTCGCAGAGCTGAAGCCCAAGCTCCGCCTCGAAGAAGAGAAAACCAAGGCGGCGAAGAGATCGGAGATGCATTCTATCATTCTATTTATAGTAGGTTCTCCATTTAATTATTTAATTTATATAATTTTTAAAATAACCCACACGAGAGTGTGGGTTATTTATTACCAATTAATAAAAAATTTATATATAATTATTTAATATATATATATATATATATTACCATCATTACTTATATATACTACCCTTATAAAAGTTGAAAAATAATATTTATTAATATATAAATACGACACTTCATAATACTAAACATAATATTTTTTTTTTATCAAGTGAATGGTTGAAAAATCAATTTCTTTTTCTATTTATATATATATTTGTATTTTTAAATAAGGAAAATTCATGCTACGATTAAAAATATGTAACGGTTGGAGATGGATTGATAACTTTTATTCTTTGCTAAATGATAGTTAATTAATTTGATTCAATCGTTTATGTGTATACAATGTATTAAAAAAAACTAGTTGAAATTAAAACAGTAATACTTATTACCAACGCATCTTGAGATAGGAGTGAACTTTGAGTAAATCGAGACACACATTCAATAGCATTGAGATCCCCAATTCTTATCTAAGGAGCCTCTCCCCAAAGGTTTATATATAAGATATAATTCATAGAGTATTAAATAGATATAAGTATATAAATCAACACTAATTAGTTTGGTGCTAAACACTTGCCATTGCATGAGTAGATGAGAGTTTGAAAATATGCACGTATAGTACTATTTAAATGAGTTTCAACTATTTTTTTAATTAAATTAATAAA